>NW_021637858.1:0-52384 GCF_004799145.2 Neltuma alba | reverse complement strand
ACATGTTCATTATTTAACAGCTTACATAGGACATTTTAAAATGATAATTATATACCAAATATTAATATGTACTACTCCTATATCACTAATCTTCTTTCTTTCACCATATAAAAAAACTCAAAAAAACTTTTATTTTCTAATTGTTATATGTGCAGTTATTATGCCGTTTGTTAATGTAAATCAAACAATGATGATTAACTGGCTAACAATAAATAAATAAATATGAGGACTGATTTTAAAAAATAAACATAAGAACCGAAGAAACGCTAATATAAAAGTATCAGAATTAAATGAATATTCTTTTAGGGAAACATAGTTAAAAAGTTTGGTTTAATTGAGTTAATGTTCTTGAAGTTTTTTTTTTAATTACAAAATAAGTTTATAAAGGCTGTAATTTTCAGCTAAAGTCTCTACTGAGCGAGTGACACATTTTTATTAACAATAGACTCTTTCTAAAATTTTTGACTAAAAAGGATTATAATTCTAAAAATTGATTTTTTTAATGAGAAGATTGCTGAAAATTTCCCAATTGTAAAATTTATTGCTTTAAAATATTTAAAATTTGCTTAAGGACTAGACAACCAGGTGCAACTTATTTATGATGTGTAACTCTTTTTTAATCGTGTGTAACCTATCTTTAATTATATACAAATGAAATCTATTTTACGCATAATTTAATTTTTATTGCAATCAATTGAAAAAAGCATTACATCCTCCTTACTTATCTTTGGGTAATAACCTTTTTAATAAGCAATTTTTCTGTTTTTTTTTAATACTACTTTCGATTTAATTATAAAATCTTATTTATAAATGAGATTATATAATTAAGACGGCAGGTATAAAAATTTCATGAGCAAAGACTCCGTTTTCACTTTTTTTAATTATCCACTCAACAAACATGTTTACCAGCGATCTCTTCAGTTTCAAAGCACTAGGAGCATGTCATGTCCTGAAATATTTAATTAAATCACGAAATTTGTGAACACAAAGTCATGGTCTTTGTCTTTGGTAAGTCGTCGTGGAAATACGAGTGTATGGGTAGAAGGACGAGTGGTGGGGTCACTGAGTTTGGACTTTGGGGGCTTGGCTTCTGCTTTAAGCTGATTTAACATTGGTTCGCTCTCCACAGTTCATGCAGAATTTCCTCTCCCTCTCCGCCACTTGCCACCACTTTAATCTTTCCGACGCTGATCGTCCCGTCCATGTGTGTGAGTGTGTGTGTGAACTGGGGAAGCATCAACCAGATGAAACGGCGCGTTTTAACGAATCAAGGCGTCGTCTTTGTCACTTTACAGGACCTGGGTCCTCACTCCTCTCAGTCAATACCTCTCCCATCCCCAATTCTTGCTTTTCTTTCTCCGTTAGGTCCCAATAACTCAAGAATTCCAGTAACACGGGAGGCAATTCGAACCGATTCAATTCGATCTTTTTTCCCCGCAAAATCTGAGACTGCCCAATTCATTCTTCTGCTTGTTGTTTCCGTTACTGATTCTTGCTACCCGCGACAACTGAGGTTTGCGTTGGGGGTTTGGATTTGTTGTTAGTTTGGATCTCTGTTCGTGTTAATTCTTTGATCAATTGCAGTTGTTTGCGTCCGGCCATGGGTGCATTTGATGCTTGATTGGTGTAAATTTTGTACTCGCATATCTGACAATCATATTTTGGTTTGATCATAATGTTATCTAAACCCTTCGATTCATGCTTGCTTCAAACTCTTCCCGATGATTTATTTGCCATCGTCTCCCACTTCCTCTCGCCAAGCGATGTATGTAATCTCAGCTGTCTGTGCTGCAGGAGTTTATACGCTCTTGCGGCCTCTGAAAAGGTCTGGCTCACTCAATGTGACATGGTTGACATATTGCCCCGTAAAGACATAGTTGAGTGGCGAAAAGGTGTGTCCTCTTATAAGGCACTTTGCCGTTTTCTTACCAGCGTTCAACCATTAGTTGGTATGTGGGTTCATCAGAATCCTGAGCTTGGTAATGTAGTCTATGTCATTCCTGGTTTTGTTTCTATTGTTGGGTGCCCGGGTTATTCCCCAGGAGCTTGGCCCATTGGGCATGGAGGATGGTCCGATTCTCTGGGCACCCGTCTTTGAAATTCTTGGTGACTCTGATGGTTCAACAGCATTTTTTCTACATGGAAGAGAGAACGGAATTAATTATATTATCCTGGTTTCATCAACAAATAGAAAGAACTTGCAATGTGCTATTGCTTGAGATTGAGCCCACGCAGCAGAAATGTGGTGATACTTTTTTGCAGAGTCACAGCATGGTACACCGCTCAGACGGGGATTTATCAGGAAATATTTGCAGTTCAAACGGTGGACTGTCTAGATCACATTGGACCGGAAATAATGAGTCGGTGGTTCCCTTTAGCAAATTAGGTTTCAGTGATAGAAGAAGGTTACTTGAGATTATTACTTGTCAAGTTCGACAAAAGGTTCCTGACATGGCACTTGAACCCTTATTTCCTAGGTTTAGTGTGGACAAGGACAACTTTCAGAAAGATTTGTTGCTCTTGTCAGAAAGAAGAAGTCTACTTATTCAAATGTACAAGCTTAATTCTAATGGTATTCAGATTGATGAGAAAGCTAGCTCCCAAGAGGCAGTTGGTGCTGTGCAATTAGAGCTGGATGAAGTCCAACTAGTATTCGTTCCTGGGCTTTTGGCACACCTTCAGACGAGGTGATTAATTACAGAAATTCCAACAAGAGAAAAAGCCTTGGTGGAGCTTTCTGGCATAGCCTTAAACATATCCTCCGAAAATCTAGTTCAAATAATGGCTGTCATGCAGTCTCTGAGAAGGTTACTTCGAGCAGCGAGAGTAAGCATGCACGACTTGATGAATTTCTCAGATCGAGTGACGCAGTTAAACTAACATTACATGCCTCAACAGTAAAGTTATCTTCGTATCGAGCATGGCCAAATATGCATGACAGCCGATTTGCTCTTTATAAGCTCCGCATGCCAGTTCCCACAGTTGACCAAGAATACGCAGGTCTTTGGGGAGGGACTTTTGGTTGGCCTCCTGGAAAGCCTAGCAAAGACAAGTCTGGAAAGGCTCTTTTTCTGCTGCTGCTCTCTTATGAGGAATCTGAGGGGCAACAGCTTCTCATTGCAACCAAAATATTGGAAGGCACTCACTATGTCTTGCATCCCAATGGCTCAGCGATGTTTATAGTAAATACCAATGAGCCTTCATCGGAACCCTTTCCTTGGGACGCTGATGTGGATTCTTTTCCCGTAAATATTGAGCATGCTTTTGTGGGAGAGGGTATTGCAACTGGTTATGGGTTTAGATACCCAGGATCAAAGCCTGGTTCCCTCTTTGTATTTAACAACGGTGTCCTAGCCTTTATTTGGAAAGAGTCAAGGGCTGTTTTGACCTTGCAAAGGCTTAACTTGCATGACCTCTTGAAGAAAGGTGAAATGGTACCTGCTCTGTCTCCTGTTGCCAATTTCTCTTATCTGACGAAGTCTTACTCAAATGTATTTGCTGGCTTTCAAACCACTTCCCCGTATTTGCCTTCACCAAGGTTTGCCTTATCCCTAACATGTCATCCTTTTTTCCCCCCAGTTTTGCAAACAGTAGGTACCTTGATGATTAATTATGCTTTCCTTTGTGTGTGTGTACTGTCATGTGTGAAAAAAGCACAAATTTGTTCGTGATTCTCAGAAAATAAATTAAGAAGGTAGCCACTGCAAGAATTTACAGACCTAAACATTTTTGTTTTCATTTTCTGAAACATATCTGTTTAAAAGAAAGGGAAATTCTTATTGATTTATAATTAATCAAGTGATTCTGCACAGTACCCTATGCTCCTATTTTTTTTATAGGCCTGTAAATACCCCACTTTTCAGAATTTGGTATCAATTTGACCCTATAATATCAAGAGTGGCAGATGAATTGTCAATTTATAAGGTGACTGCTTTTTTGAGTTGAGAATAAATTGTCACACTTGGGAATGTGTCGTATACACTATACGTTCTATGCTTTTTATTTCTTTCTTTTTTCTTTTGTGTAGGATTAACTGGTCAATAACATTCACAAGTAACCTAGCACAATTGGTTTGTAAAACTTGGCTTTTGAAATAAGTTTACATGTTTCCATCAGATATCATCTATCAGACTGGAAAGGAGGAATGCCCATGAACATGCCAGCAGTATTGCATCAGTTTGTCAATTTATTTTATGAAATATGTGTGACATCAATATAGACATGGTTATATGCCTCTTTGGTTAATTAAACTGCCCTTGTTTAGATTTGTTTCATAATCCAGAAAATTCATGATGGGAAAAGACTTCACACACTAATCTCAAGATGGTTGACCCTCTCTGCTAGTTTCCCTGAAGCATATTATCCCCTTTAGAGTTAAAATGAAAGGCATTCTAAGCTGGGGTTGCTTTCTTCTTTTGACAGGCAAGAGCAACACTAGTATCTTAATGGCTGGAAATTCAATTCCTTTTGCCCCGCTGATGACATCAGAACAAGTTTGAAGAATGGCTTTACTATAAACATATTGGTTTTGTGAGTTGCAATTCCTGCTGTCAAGGTTTTCTTGTCACTTTCTTCTAGAGATCTAAGTTGGAGGCAGTCTTTGGGATAACAAATGGTGCATTATAGATTATTAATGTAATAGAATAAGCTTTGCCCTCGCAACCTTACGGGTATATGATGCTGTATGACTCTGTATTATAAATGGTAGAAATTATACAGGATCACAATAATGATTTGTACTCATTTGGTAATTGTTATATGATTGTTGTGACATTGGTTGTGTGAAGCAAAGTACAATCCCATACTGTAATCTCATTATTTGCTATCCTATTGAATGGCCGAAATAGAAAACCCATTATTGTTGATTGACAAATGTTCTACATTTTCCTTTTAAGATGTCAAAGAATAAAAGGCAATATAATGTACAGGACATAGGGAACATGTAAATCTGGAATGCTGTGCTTTTAATTAAATCGGTCTCATTTATAGAATCAAATCGTGCATAACAATTGTGCAATACAAATTACGCATCATATATGATATATATCGTATTTCGGTGCAAAATCATTCCATAACACAATTATATAACTGAACAGTCAACTGCACGAACGAAACCCTTGGATCTACATAATCACATTGCCATCTAAGAAAAAAAAATAGGTCAGTCTTTGTTCTCAAAAGTAAACTCTAAGAAAGCGGATTTCCAGGATATAAATACAAGAGCAGGCACAATCAGAATTTCAAGGATACGAATTTGCAAAGTATTTTGTTAACGAACTATCAAACAATGAAGAGGGCCACATGGAAGCGAAGAGGTGGAACAGATATTGAGCTCTGAAAATGTGGAGTGAAATCCTCACCAAACCAAAGAACAGATATTCATCTAGGAACCATTCATCTAGGAACTATCCATTTCTCCAAGTTCTGGGATGGTTCTCCATTCACTTAAGAATCGGGCAATCAAGTTCTGGGATGAATCTCCATTCACTTAGAAAGCATAATCTGTGAATCAAACGTTAAAAGTTAACAAAATCCTCTCTCCTTTCCACTGAAAAGGGCCGGTCTCTTGCAACCGAAGGGGCCCCCCGTGCATAGTTATGCATGCCAGATACCGTTATTTCTGTAACAGTCCATCACGAGCTCAAGAGTGCTTACCAAAATAAAATATTTGGTGTTCTCCGTAATATCATTTACGTTGAATTGGTAAAATATACAAGCATCTCGTTGGCCAAAAAACAAAAGAAAATATACAAGCATCTCTGTACAAATCCAATGTCATAGGGACTGAAGATACTAAAGCCAACCTAAATTCCGGCAATTGCATAAGTTTGGAGTAGCACGTGAATATATAAGCCAGATGCTCTGCCGCCTCATCCAGCCGCCACGCACTTTAAGCTGGAAGTGGTTCCTCCATAACTGTAACACCATCAATAACCAACAGTAAGCTTATTTTCAAAATTTGGAGGGTCGGAAAAGTGGGAGAGAGGTGATAAAACACGCGTGCGCGCGCGCACACACACCTTTTGCTTTTGCAGAAACTGCAGCATCATTTGCAGGTGCAACAGGTGTTTTGGTTGGGACATCAGGAAGGTCCAATTCCTCCTTGATGCCTTCAGGCTCTGTGGTAGGAACTTCAGGAAGGTCTTGAACCATAAGCTGAAAGGAAAACAATTTAATTTCATGTTAATTACTGTGGAATAAACAAATTATAGGAGCACAATATTGAACATCCATGCCTCCTTCAACCGAGAGAAGTCTTCTAACCCACAAGGCTCATGATTTCATTTCTTCAAATGGCATTCCCAATTTGGAATTAATCATGCCATGAAATATTCATGAGTTCAGTACTTTCAGGTCATGCAGAGACAAGTTGAATCCTTTTAAGACACAAGCAAGCATTACTCGGGAGTTGCTTTATACAGTCAATTGCAGTAAACAGGTCGCATTCCAACTTAGCAAAAATATCATTCATATTAGAGATTATAAAGAAGTTCGACTGGAATATAGAACAGTGTTGGTTGGATGACATTGGAAAGTAGCTGTTATAAAGAAAAAGTCGACAATCCATGTACCTGAGTTTCCAAGTCCTCAAATTCTGCTAAAATCTCCTCCTCGTCTTCTGCAGATAACTTCTCCCCTAAGATTGCATTAATTTCCTTCAAAAACAACACAAATATGCCGCCCACCAGTTAGTATCCAATATCATCAGAATAACTTCCTGAGAAGGAAATGTGAAAAGAAAAAAGCAATTAAATATAAATAGCCAGATACTACTTCCCACATGTTTTTAAAACTCAACCAAACTAGCCGAAACCTAGTGCAATGGTTTTACAATAAAAGCAGCACAAATGAGGATGAAAGTGATGTCAGGCTCACATCTTGATAAGCCTTTGCTTCAGCAGTATCATCCATAAGCTTCTGAACATCATCAATGTTTATCTCACTCTGTATGGCTTTAACTGCATCATTACCTGCCTTCAAACTGTCAAACACAGCCTTCTGCTTACTTGCTAGTTCAATATCTGCCAACTGAACCAAAGGGATAATCAGCATGTAACTTCTATGCAAAAAATCAACTATAAGTAAAGCAGCCTTGTGGCGCTATGGTGAACGATAGCACATCACCGAGGCTTTACCAATTACCAACGACTAATGTGTCATTCATTACTTCAGAATAACAATTGAAAGGAGCATTAAACTAAATTATATACCATAAGACAATTATAAAGCCATCTTGAACAGCTCTTGATCTAATCATTAAGTAGAAAAAATGAACAAAATTTAATATTAAATTATTACTTGTTGCTCCACATTTATAAGCCAGGCATCAACTTGTTTTAACAAATCTTCTTGCGTCTTCTTTTTCTTTAATGCTAACAAGGCTCTGTCTTTTTTCTTTTCACGGATCAAGTCTCTTGCGGCTTGCTTCTCAGCTTCAATAACAGCATCAAGCTGGAACAAGAAAATTACAAAAGAACATAAGGTCAAATATCCAATAACACACTATCCAAATGTTAGAAATTCTAAATGAAACACTATAACTGTTGACTGGGCAGTTTATACAACTCTGGTGATACTGAATTCGCTCAGATGTGTAACTACAGTTTCACTTCCTAGCTTGTAACAAAAAGTGCAGCCATTGTGTTCAGCTATGATATTTTCACAACTAACATCCCGTTCACAAGGTGCAGTATACTTTTATGATTTCTGTGGAAGTTCAAGCATTTGCGTGGCTAGACGTACAGGCCACCGTTGTGAAATGAAGTGCAATTGTCCCTGTAAATTGCATGGCAGGGATATATGCATGCATTGCACAAACATATAATGGCATCCATATAAACAGGCGTAATCTCACCCCAGCTTGAGAATTTTCCCTACAAGTGTACTTATTATTTATTACATGTCAGAGTGCAAAATATGCAGTGCAAAATATGTTGTAGCCACATTAGCGCACAAAATGAAATGTAAGGCCTTTGTCATTATGTGCTCATGATGACACACTAGCAAATACTAATTACATTGACAGTGCTCTTTTTTTCTTTTTTTATTTATTTTTCCTTTTTCTCCATGAGATAATTAACACTTTAACAGAGTTCTTTTGCCAGAACATGGAGTGAACTGGAGCACAATAAAAGCTGTATCAAAGGGAAAGAACACAGAGAAAAACATAAGAGACAGTGACTCAAATTCCCAAGGCTTATTCTTCCTTGTTTTATGAAAAATCAAAAGCACAAGTGGCAGTGAAGGGGAAAAAATTAAGAATTATACTTCCAATCAAATTGAAGAACAAAACTCTGTAATACTAGCTGCTTAACCTTATTATGGTGGGCACTTTAAATCTACATTCCAAATCTTTAATGTACAAGGCTCAGAACTCATAAGATAAAGTATTTTGATGAGAACCACAGTGCTTAAGATGCAAGTTCTCACTTAAAGAAGCATAATAGTGATTATAAAGGAATAGTCATTCAAGCCAAGAAAGATGATCCCCAAAAAGAACTACAAATGCTTCTTGACTATTTCCTCAAAGTTGATAAATTTTACAAGCATAAGTCCAGTTTAAGACACCAAAGTGTACCTAACATGCTATCCCAACAGCCAAAATTTGTCAAAGTGATTCCAGAACAACTCAAATGCAGAAAAAACTCCCAGCTGTGGATAATTTCAGCAAAATAAACTCAATCTACCGCATATTTTTCCTCTCTAGGTAGGTTCCCAAAGCATCGTACAAAGTCTAAGAAACAAGCTACATTGTTTATGGCTTCTAAATAGTTAGGTTTGATATTGATTTAAATTTTATATCAATTTGATAATTAATATTGATTAGCCATTTTATTAACTACCTCCTTTTGTATAATAGATGGGACTAAAATCCTTAAGTGCTAATCTCACAACCTCAACTTACCACGCAGGGAGTCGCAGCCCAATTTTAATCGGTCCTGACACCAAAGTCAGTGACTTGAGGTAACCTACATATTATAATTTCAGCAGTGGAGAACAAGTTCATATAATCAATTTTAGCCCCAAATTTTCCCGCCTTTTCATTTGCGTTACAATCTAACTGTCATGGCAAAACTACTTTAAGCATGACATCTATACAAGACATTTTGAGTCAAGTTGAAAATACATCAACAAAGCTGTTTACGATCCAAAAGCATTTAACCGAGTAATGGCAATTTTTTTTTGAAGAATTTCAATAAGCTTTGGTAAAAGCAAACACATAGCCGAAGGAATCTTACTTTCTTTCTTTTCTTTATCCCCTACCCAATAGTTAAGACTTGAAAAAATGAAGTGAAATGAAATAACAGAAAGAATAAAGCCATGCATAACAAGGCAATCTGCCATTGGCATGCAATCTGAAACAGTGAATGGATTTTATAATTTTGAAATTCCCTAATATAAGCCTGAAAATTCTCTTATTTCGGTATTCCAAATCCTTGACTGACTGCACAAACAAATGATAGAGAATGTACACACACAACTTTAATCGGTGCCTCCAAAGGATTAAAACAGAAAATTGAAAAAAAAAAAGAAAAAAGAAGAAGGAACCTTTTGTTGATATTGAGCAAGCTTCCGTCTCTGGGTCTTGAGCGCGAGGATTGCTCGATCCACATCGGTTACTTTTGGCTTCTTGACAAATAAATTTCCCATCAGTTTTGTACGTTCTGTGACAGAGAAGGTTATACCACCAGAGATTGATCGGAGGAAAACAAGATTTTAGCTTGGGATCATAAAGGAAGTCAGAAACTCATCAATGAAGAGCTAGCTTCCCGACGCAGATAAAGCCGTCGTAGGTTTTTCTGTTTTCTTTGTACGTGTCACAGAAAATTTTCAGTTGAAGAGCAGAGACCACCAGAATCCAGCGAGGAAGACTCGGATTGGAATAGCCTTTGGACTATCACAAAGGCGTGAAAGCAAACAAGCCAACCTCGGCCAGCGAAGAAAAATAGGTACGGAAAGTGGAGCGCAAACAAATTCAATCGCAATAATGAATAACGTGAAATTTCATTAAATTGTTAGAGAAAATATTTTTTTTAATTTCAAATAGAGTTTTTTGGGCCAACTCATAAACTGATCTATTTAATTTTTTTTAATTGTTGGTTCATCTTCTTAAGATTTTTTTTGCCATCCATCTTCTTAAGATAAATTTATATTAATTCTAAATATTTAATATTTAATTATCTGTTAATGATTCTTTTTTAATTTAATTTTTAATAAATATTTTATCTTGTATTTTTTCCATTATGTGTTTGTATACAAAATTTGTTGATCGAAACACTATTCGTGTACATATATTTAAGACTCTATACAAAAGTAAATAATTAAATTTGATTTGGGAAAAATCACAGGGGAAAACGATAGATAAAAAAGCCTAAAATTATAATATCTTAATTTAAGTACCTAACACTTCAAAACCAGAGAGAAGGAAGTAAACTTAAATTAAAATCTTGATATTCAAGGAAAATACAAAAATACCCCTTATTTTTTTCTTAAAAAAAGTTTGGACCCTTTACAGAATTACCACGTTGACGACCAGCCGTCAGCAATTGGTTGGTAGCTTACTTGTTTCGGAGCTCCAGCACCGGCTACCGACGAGGTGGCTGCCGGTAGGATTTTTTTTAAGGGGAGGAAAGAAATCCCCTAACCAGGTTGTTGCTAAAATGATAGGTAACTATTGAGTTAAAAAGATTTCTTAACATTATTATGCAAAAAAAAAAAACATAAGCTAACTTCTTTATTTTGGCTTCAACTCATGATAACAATTTATCTAGAAATAACAAATCTTGATAATGAAATAATAAGTCTAGAGTTAGAATTAACAACATATTTTTTCTAGATACATAACATATGAATTAGTTAAAAATGATAATAGTTAATTTGAAAATAATAAATCCTAATTGTGAAAACATGTCTTGAGTTTTTTTAATACATAACATTTAAAACAATTAAAAATGACAACATTTCATCTAAAAATAATAAGTTCTGATTATGAAATGACAAGTATCAAATTGAATAAAAAAATAAAAAATATGCTTTTTAAAATTAAAAAGAGGAAAGTAAGGAATATACTTTAGCCTAAAATAAAATAAAATCGTTGCAGCGCTTGTTCCTCTGCCCGCTCGTAAGTGTTGTTATTGGTTAAAGACTGATATGAAACGCAATCAACCTATGATTTTACTTTTACTATTTCCAATCCTATTATATAAGTAAAAACTAATTATGCAATGTACATCAAAATATTGGTTAATATATCCTTATTTATGAAATTGATGACTGGGATGAAAAAATAAATGAGCAAAAATATATGAGAGAAACACATAATTAATTTGAGTGAAAATTAAAAAAGTGATTAAATATTTAAGCAAACACAAAGGGAGACTATCACTTATGCATAGTCTGTCCTTGGTTGCGTGCAAATATTTTTCATTTTACAAAGAGATAAACTGCACAAACCCAAGAAAATTTGTACTGTTCAAGATCCTTAAGCAAAACAAATTTCATGGTTCAATTTTGCAATTGGGATCATTTAGCAATTTTCCCTATTTATTACCCTCGGGTTCGCGCCTCCAAGTTCTAGATTTGAAAAGGCTTTACAGGAAAAATTAGAAAAAATTCTCATTACAAATTTAGTTAGTAAATAGTCTTTAAAATAATTAATTATATATAAAAAAGGATAAGTTATATAAAAAAAAGATGATTTATATAAAATATTATTTGGACACAAAAAATTAGTTTGCTTATAGAAGATGACTTACACATAAACAAATTTTATTTGTATAAAGGGAATTGATTTGCACTTCGCAGGAAAAAAATTATTACACGCAAAAACAATAAATTACAGACAGTTATCAATTAAATTTTTAATCAAAGATGTATCCCTATTTTTCCGGGCTTTATATATGTACATTTTTTAATAATTTTGATTTCATTTCTCTTGCACAGCACACGGTCACTCGGAGTCGGGACTGCGAAGAAGCAAGTTACTTTGAGCGTTGCTACTGCTTCCAGGGATGTCCGAAAGAGGAAAGAGGAAGGACGACCAGGATCACGCTTCCGACGGCGATTCTGAGGGCCACGCGCCACCTAAGAAGTTCCAAAAGAAGGATTCCGGTGACTCTGATGATATCGTCGTCTGCGAGGTGCCCCTTCCCTCCATATCAACCCATATGAATTGACTTAGCTAACCTTAGGGTTTTGTTAATGGAGATTTGCTCCTTTTCTTCCTGCAGATATCTAAGAACAGACGGGTGACTGTGAGGACCTGGAATGGCAGGATTTGGGTAGATATTCGGGAATTTTACGTCAAGGATGGGAAGCAATTGCCTGGAAAGAAAGGTTCTTGAAACTCTTGATTACTCGATGCTTATTCTAGGGTTTTGAACTTTCATTTTTATGCTTGCCTTGAAGAGACTTTTTTTTTTTTTTTTTGCAATTGAAATTTATGGCTGCACTTTTCATAGCCTCCGGTTTTTATTACCGACTAACCAGTCTGTGTGGCATTATCGATTATTGATGCGTGATGATCGTCACTTGTGTTCGTTTGCTGTTGTTCGGAGAACAGGATGAACGTGCCTTTAGTCTTTGGAAACTGTTTGTTCTTAGATTTGTAGCCTTTAAAATGTTGCTTCAGTTACAATACTTTGATTGTAATAGGACGCTGAAAGAAAAAAATCTGCGTCTGCCTAAAATTTGTCATTGATTTCCTTTTTCTTTCTTTCTTTCTTTTGGCTGGAAGACCCATATTGTGACATGGGAGTTAAAAAGTTTTTGATACTTGACATAGTATTTCTATGCTAACTGTTTGTGGAAAGCTCGTAGCATGTGTTTTGTAGGCTAACTTATACTGACAACTTATGTGTGCTTGCTTCTGCCCTTCTAAAGAATCTTTTTCTTCCTGGCTTATGCCTTCTTTTGTTGGTTTAATAATCTTTTTCTTATATTCTTAAAACCTGTTGTGTTAAAGGTTAGCTTAATTTATATGGTTGAGCTGTATCGACCGCAGTCCTATGATAACTATCCTTTGTTGGTAGGCACCCGCCAATTGTGGTGCTTTCTTCGTTGGAGGTAGAACAAACTATCTAAACTTCAATCTTTTCTTAAGAAAAAAGGTTGAATTTTTGCACTTAATGAACTTGTTTGTGTGTGTGTTTTCTATTTTCATATTGATAACATTTTGTGTGGCTGTGTTCTGGTGCATGCTTTTGTGCGTGTCCGCTGCTTATGTTTATACTTGAAAGAATTTAAATAAGCAAGAATGGCCCTCTGTTGGGACATATAGGACATAAATGTTGAATTCTTGTTTTCCTTGGTCAGTATTGTACATGCTTTTTGTTACTTGTAAAATTTTTCGTATTTATAAACATGAGCTACAATGACGTATTCACATTGTTTTCAGGTATCTCACTGAGCATTGACCAGGTAAATCCCTAGAGTTTTTGATATCGATTTGTTAGTTCCCTCTCCTGTCTTATTTATGGTCTAGGTATCTGAGAACCAAACGTGTGTGTGTATTTTGATACAATGAGAACCAAATATTTTGATGTCATTATTATTCTATATGATTAATTCGTTATGGTCTGTGCAGTGGAAAGTGCTTCGGGATCATGTTGATAAAATTGACGATGCTCTTGCGGAGGATTCCTAGGAAGGGAGATCAAGTGGATACATTAATCTTATTGCTAACTTGGAATTTTCTTTTAGTTTCGTGGGTTAGCAGTGGCACTGACAGGGCAATATTATGTAATTACCTTAGTATGAAGACCTTGTTAGTTGTTACCGAAAATATCTTGGGGATCTGGGTTTTTTATAGGGGTGTGGAAGGTGGGGATTTGAAATTGACCCTCTTTAATGCCTGAAAAACGCTTGACTGCACTTTTGTATGTTTAATTAGTGATTAGCGATTTCCTTTATCGTTAAGAGCAGCATGTCATTAAGATTTGCTTTTACATGTTTTATGCTTTTTACTTGCTCGACTTTTGGCATTTCAGCTGCTGCCCACAAATTTATTTAAAATTAGGTTATTTATGTTTTTTCTGTCATATTCTAATAACCAGGCGAACTCATGTGCCTAGCATGAAATATGATGAGTATGAGCTGTAACATAGTATGTTATAAATTTTATGTTGATATGATGCGTGGAATTTTATTGAAAGATTGAATTATATCGCATCTTCAAATGAGCACGCCATTTTATTCTTAATTTTTTTCCCCCTTTTAACTCATGAATGATATAAAGAGTGGGATGTGGATACCCAACTCTCTAGATAACAGCCTGAAGATAATTCATATATTTCTAGTGAGTATAAAACAAATATCCGTTACATATTATCCTGTATTTCATTACATTGCACAGGAAACTTTAATAATAATTTTTCTTAATTAAAAAAGGAGCCTATAAATCCAACTTCTTACTGGGGAATGGGCATGAATGTAAGAATAAACATTTAATCAATGTGGAATACATTATCACATAACAGCATGATTTCTGGATGAAGTTATTTTGAAACAATCCGTGAGAAACTTAAACACTCATCTCCACGTCTATACAAATTCCTGCAAGTATCAACTCATTCAATCAATCCTTTTGTCCTTAAATTCAGTGTAATTATAAGCTGTTAATTCATAGAGTTTTGCGCGGATTGCAGAACCCACTGGACAAAAATGATTTAGATATGGTGGAAAGGAACATGTACCCAATGAAAACTCGTCCTGTAAAGTCGCTACACAGCAGGGATGCTCATGGAACCCATGTCAAGTACTCTTGGAAGAATCTGCACCGATGCATGCTCATCAGTTGAGGACGAGCAACTTCCAATATTGAGAATTGCTACTGATAGTGAAGATGATTTAAAAAGCCCTACCTCACCCAATCGCGCATTGATTTTCAAGGGCACAAGATCATCAGCACGTGTTGCACCAATATTTACAATTGCTGTAGCAGCACCAGCCTCCTGAGCTGCCCTGTGAAAGTAGAGTTTATAAACCTCATCATCAGCCTGATACGCAGCCAGAGAAAAGAACGAGGGGCAAAGGAAAAATATTTCCTTGTTAGAAGTTCAGGGGTTAATCAGAGAAGAAAAGATGCTCCGCGGGAGAGAGTCCCTTGCATCAAAATGCAAGACGGTGTAAATTATTGCTCATAAATATCTATTATAAAGTTCCCAAAAGCAAAATCACAAGAAGCTTGTTGATTGAAATCTAAATGAAAATGGCAAAAGGAACAGCTACTGTCTACATTATTGAAGTTTATGTAAGATCACACATTCATGGTTTAACAACTTTAATGCATAACCATAACTGTATCAAAAGTTCAATTCTAAGGTCTAAAACTGTGAAGTTTATCCATACTACGTTATAAAATTTGCTTACTCAACTGTTTAGCATTTTGCAGACCATATACGTATATGTTCAACACATACAAATGTGAGCTAAACTTAGCATCTTAACTGAGAGAACAGGGTAATATTTATCTACCTGACAAGTCGAAAAGCAGACATTGTCATCAGAGAGGATCCCAACACAAGGAAAGCATCACAACTTCTAGATGCATCCATTGCCATATCAGCTCTGTCCTTGGGAACATTATCACCAAAGAAGACCACCTTCAAGAATAATCATTTAAACTTTTAAAGTGAAACACCAAAACAGACTGTAAGCATTTCACAATTTACTTAGACAGCAGCTGAAATATTGTTAGTTCACAATTCAAAATCATCAGACACATTTGTACATATTGGACAACCAAATAACAGACCTTTGTTTATGTAAGGGAATTAATATGACAAAAGCAATTAGCCAAAAACTGTTTCATACATAAATTTCATAGCCTTTTGGTGAGTAGAAAAATTGCGTACATCAGGTTTGAGAACTCCATTGCACTTCGGACAGCTTGGGATGATAAAATCCTCCTCCCAAAACTTTTCATCAATCTCAATATCACCGTCAGGTCTTTGTTTCATGCCAAAGCTCTTGTCTGATCCAGGCTCACCTTGGTCCAAGCTTTCAATTGCGACAGCCCACTGCAATGTAACATTACTTTTCAAATATCAGCTCATCAGAAAATGAAAACTCATGATTATAGGTACTCAGCCTTCTTGACACATGTATTGAGAAACATGGATTCCCACTTGTACATTCAAAAGATCAGTCAAATGAAACATTCACCAAGAATGAAACAAAATGAAATATAATGTGCACGTGAGTGGGAGATGCATGACGATAGCTTTTTTTTTTTTTTGGCGCCATGAACATATGTAAGATATAATAACAATGGCTGTTGCAGCACTTAGTGGATAACCCCATTCCACCTCTTGGCCACATCGTTATGCTCCACTATCACAAATATGGCCTAGGATTGGTATAAGTTAGTACTTTGGGTCTTGTACTCGTAGCTTGATTTGAACAATTCGTTTTGTAATTGGAATCTAGTCCTCTGTATACGGACTATCCTATGGAAGAAATTAGTCTTGTAGTTCCCAGCACTTGTTTTCTTCTAGTCCTTTTCCCTTGGAAGTTTTGCTCTTGATCTCTATTTTAACTCAACAAATGTCCAGCCTCTGTCAGATACCAAGTGACTCGGACTATTTCTTTTAAGAAGCCACCTTCTCTCAGGTTTAAGGAAAAACTGGAGGATCAGAGATAAAATCCCCAGCAAAATACAACCAACCACATGCGCTGATAAACTGGTGTTAACTCTGTTTCTATAATAATCAAACTTAAGGGATCGTTACAGTCATTTAACCGAGGGTATCATGAAATTGTCTGCTGATTCCATTTTTAGCATTAGTCAAGTGATAATAAATCTTATCCTAAAAAATAAAATAAGCATCTTCAAATATCAAGCCTTCATTGGTCATATACATTACTCTTGGAAACTAGGTGCAAAATACTAACTTTTGGATTAAGGGCCTTCAGTTCATCCTGAAATGCACTTCGACAAAAGGAAAATCCACAATCTATACATATGACAGTGTATACAGTCCCGTGTATCTCCAAAGGATTGCTGCCAGAACGATGATGCAGTCTGAGAATAAGATACAAGAAAATCCCTGGTAAGCTTGCTTGTGTTATCTAAAGCTTTCCAAGCTAGGAAAAGTAAATAAATAATCATCACCTGTCAACATTTTGGGTAATCATAAAATTGATTCGGCCAGCTTTCTCCAATGCAGCCAAAGCACGATGAGCAACACCTGGTTGGGCAGCAGTAAATCGTCTCCATCCAGCATAACTTCTGGCCCAATATCGCCTGCGGGCTTTACTAGAACGGACAAATTCCTGCTTACAAATAATGTCAATAGAAAGGAGAACATGAAAATAAATATTCATTAAAAAACTTTTAAAAAAGGCCTGAGAGATTGAAGTCCATCCTTGATTTTTTTTTTTTCAAGTTAATCTTGTTGCAAATCTCTGGTTGAGGTCCTAGTTCATTTATACATTCTCAATTTTGAAATGCCCAACCTAATACAAGATTCTTAACGTCTTCATCAATAACTGAAGCCCTTTTCTTATTTTTCTTTTGGAGAACACGCTCAGAATAACTCAGCCCCTATAGTTTCTTAACTTAGAACAACTTAGTCCGTATAAATTTCGAACTCAGAACAACTCAATCCCTATAATTCCTCAATTCAATAAACTACTCAGTTGTAATAAATCAAAGTTAGGAACTTAATTGATAATTGAGAGAAAATTCAATAACTAACAGTTATATTTTCCCCAGGTTGAAATTTCCATACTGTTATATGACTCATATAATAACTTTTCTTCTCTTTAAAATGACCCAATCATAGAAGATCAAAGTCAACACATGATTTCTACATGCAAGATTTTTTTTTTTCCGGGACAAAATTATGCAAGAGATACACCCTATACTATCTCATTTAGACGCTAGAGGGGCACACAAAGGAGCAGCCTTGGGTGAACATGCCTTCAGATCACCTGATGGGTTATTGGTCTGAAACCAGTACTATAAGCTCCACTGGGGCTGCAATAGAAAGGATAGCATACTGTTAGGCAAAAAATAAGATGTGCGTCAGCAATTGCATTCAGTCCTTATTTTACAGATATAAATTTTAATTTTTTTAAATGTCATAGCCACAAAAACTACAAAGTCCTAAGTAAGCACTACTATTGCCCAATTAACTGCAAATTTTGCAAATAACATTAGCAAATAGTAATCTGAGCATAGGACTGAAAACTAATATTCCTTAATAAATATTTTCCTTAGGCTTGTTGCAGTGGCAATTGAAATGGAAAGAGGAAGCAGAACCTTCTATAATCAGGGATACCACACTCGGTGCTGATTCCAGCTCCAGTCAATACCATGAGCTTGGTACTGTATTTAAGATTGGTACCCAGTTAGGAAACCTTTAAACTTTGCAATGAGTATAGAACTCTAAGGGAATTTTAAAATTGGCAAGTTTGTGTAAATTGACCTATTATCAAAAAATTGATACAAAAGGTTAACATCTCTGATACTGGGAGGATCTGCATTAGGAACCGCCTTCTTATCCCTCAATGTTTTAGAGCAGGTTTTTCCTTCATTTCTGGGTGAGATCCCAGGAACAGAGAGTCGACATGATGTTTGTACAAACTTAACAGAGCCTTTGAAAGATATTACTCTTCTTCCTCTTCTTGACAGGTACGAACTTCCACAACTTGATTGAACAATATCTATGGACATCAAGAAAAAATGCAAACAATTAGTCAATTTTGCCACTATTGTGTGGTAAAAACAGAAAAGTTCAATGTTCTACAGATGAGGTTTGCATGTGACGTCAAGTATACTTGCCTGTTAAAATACTCCCTACCATATCCCTCGTAATCCTAAAGGACTGCATATTCACAGAATAAACTTATTATCAAGTGCTTCAGCAATAGTGTAGGTGCATTAAAAGATCTAAGTCAAAGATGTGGCATGACTATTATTCGTGCAGACAGAAGAATAGACAAATGAAAAGTGGTGAGAGTCAAATGCTCCCCTTTTTTTTTTCGCCAACCAAATGCTCCATTTACCTTTTTATGTTTTCCTCTTATTTCAGTTTTATTTCATTATAAGAGCAGACTGTATATATATTTTCGGCCTTGAGGAATAAAAAATATAGTCTGCTCTAGGAACAATGCAATACGAGCTTCACAAAACTAACTAGGAAGGCTTGTCTAAAGTGAAGATCAGTTTTCCACACTACCCACCATTTGCTCCTGATTGAATTTTAAATAAAGAATTTATCTAGAGCAGAAAGACAACCTAACATACCATTTAATCCAGGAGTGCACGACTTTCATGGCGTCCTTTACAAAGGGGTAGATAGCTATCTCTTCGCTCTGCTATCAAATATTTACCGAGAACAGTATCCTAAGGAAAATTTTCTAGTGATATCTCAATTTCAAGAATGTAGGACACAACTGTAAATATCCACATTGTCTCCACAGATACTCAAGAGATACAGCAGAAGAGAAGAAATAGAAGTGGGAATCATCTTGAATTACGGATTAAAACCGTCAACAAAAAAAAAAAACCCAATGGGCAGCCTCTTCCACTAGAGAGACAAATGCCATTCACTCACTTGAGAGGATTCAGATTCTCCAAATTATCCAAATGACAGTTTCTAGTGAGTCAAGTTTCAAGCGAAGATTACCCTGCCTTTGAAAGTAACGCATGAAAGAATTTAACTGAACTCAGACACAGAAAGAAATTAAAACAAAGCGGACAAGATTAACAACCAATAGATAAACGGACGTCATTCTTCGGACAACAGCGTAGACAAGAGTCAATATGTCATGACCCCTGCTTAACCGGCAGCTCCAATCTAATCAAGGGCTTCCACAGAAGCGGCAAATTCCAAAAGTTGTCCCAGAAGACAGTGACAGATAAACGAAGAAATCAAGCAGAAAGAGAAAAGTCGAACTTACAGAGAAGAAGCGCGGTTGCGAATGGAAACGCAAAAACATAGCCATTATTTTAGCAAATTTCAAATCTTTATGCAGTGAAGAATCCTCCACCTCGAAGCAAGTTTTCAGAAGAAACAAGAACGTCACTTGATAATTTTATTTCGCGCTCCCCGTCCCCTTCCACGTAGTCTGCTTCGCTACCATATATGCCTATCAACCACAAAGGTTCAATCGAATTGCCGAAATCGCCCTCACGAGATATCTCAAATACCACATTAACCACTACTATTACATTCTCCTCATCTTTGATATTTCAAGCATTGCTCCTAAGAAATAGCTCTGAGAAGTGGCTTCAGCTCGTTTACGGAGCAGCTTCTGCCCTGCAATATTCATGCTTCTTCCGTATCACAAATCATATGAACCCCGGAAAAGCGTGAAGTGACAACTGTCTAACGCAAGAGGAAGCTCGAGCTCTATGCTGCGATGTGACGCTTCACAAACAGTTCGTTTTTTTTTTTAATATCAGAACTAGACAAATTAATTTAAAAAAATTAAAAAAAAATTAATTAAATTGGTCATTAACAAATGGATGTTGCTTATTACTATTTTTAGAATAGAGAAATATTTATTTAAAATTTTTTATATATATTATATTGAGTTTTTCAGCCAAACATATCAACATGTCCTATTTTTTTATGTGAGTTTATAATTTAGTAATATATCTTAAAATTAGTACTTATAATTTCGTGCGATTTAAGAACTTGATATAATGATATAAAAAATTTCCAAATATTGTTTGAATATAATATCCATTATAATCATATGCATTATTAAAACTTTCTTATGGAATTATGAAAACCCCTTGCTGTTTGCCATGTCTACTTCCGTAAAAAAATTATAAATTTAAAAATGAAGAGGTGTCATGTTTATAATGAAGGTAAATTCCTTCTGTAGTTTCTTAGCAAGCATTATATGATAAGTGATTGAGTTACATAACATATTGAATGACATATTTATGGTTGTTCGATGATTAAAAAAAATGAATGAATAAAATTATTAGAAATCAACGAAAATAGGAAAAAAAATCGATTAAGTATTGATTAAACTATTTTTTTCATCTTTACATATTATCTTTTTATATAAAAAAAATATAAATTCAATCATGATTGGCGTAACCATGACTAGACTACAATTAAACTAATGAACTTTCAATCAATGTCCAGGTAAATTCAATAATTAATCCAATTTTAAAAGGGCCCCTCCTTTATTTGTTCAACTAATAAAAGTCAAACGTGGAAATCCCCACTTGCAAACAATCAAGAAAAGTCTTGCTTAGAGCATATGCATACATATATATAATACTACTATAATGCAGAATTGCTATATTAGAAAGGGCAGCAAAGAGCACATCTGAAACCACCTTAAAGTGCCGTCATCTGACAATTCAAAATTGGCAGCTTATTTGAAACCTTTCACATATAAAATTATGCCTTTTGACTGAGAAAGGTAGACTTTGTCCTACTTCTTACATGTCCAAATTCCAAAAGATCCCACATAACCTGACTCGTTATCTGCTTGCTTAAGTGCTGAACATAGAGTCTGGCTTCAGCGAGTGGAACCAAAGAGAAGATGAGTGGAGAAGCTACAATGGATTCAGGAGAGAAGCGACTCAACGAGCTTGGTTATAAGCAAGAACTCAGACGTGAAATGGTATCATCTTCATCTTCATCTTCATCTCGTTCGATTTCTGGGAAATGAGTTATAGTCTGAATCTTTTGTTTGTTTGTTGTGCAGACTATGTTCAAAACTCTGGCAATATCCTTCTCAACGATGACCCTTTTCACTGGAATCACTCCTCTCTATGGTTCTAGCCTGCAATATGCAGGCCCTGCAACTCTTGTTTGGGGCTGGATTGTGGTTTGTTTCTTCACCTGGTTCGTTGGAATCGCCATGGCTGAAATATGCTCTTCCTTCCCGGTTTGTGTCTTCTCACAAAGTGGATATTCCTGTATTGAATCTTCAATTGTTCTCTTCTTTCTGTAACCACTTTAAATATTGAACTAATACTTAAGTTTGGTTTATAAGAGGTAGACTTTGTGGTGGTCAAGAGTTGATCATCATTTAACTGTAAAAATGACACCGGATCAATATGTGTCTGGTATAAATCCTGAACTGAATAAACGTCATTTCAACAAGTAAAAGATGTCATGTTCATTACTAAATAAACCCAAGTTTGTTTGAAGACACATTTTTCTCTCTATGCTACCTTTCTCCAAAAGCGTCGTATGCACCCATTTTTGTCCAGCACGCTGTCTCCATCTGTTACATACTGTTTATTCATGAATGAATTTATCGCTTGATCCTGACAAACTGGAGCAGCTTAAGAATCTCTTCATTGAACTAACATTCACGTTCATTTCCACGAAATAGACAACTGGTTCGCTGTACTTCTGGGCTGCACATTTAGCAGGACCCAAATGGGGACCATTTGCCTCATGGTGCTGTGCTTGGCTTGAAACCATAGGGCTTATTGCTGGGATTGGAACCCAGGTATTCCTTAGTTTTTGCCTTTTGATGAAATTTCTGGACAGGAGTCTTGCTTCTTGTTTATATATTAACTCTGTTAATTCATATGGATGAAAATTGAAAAGGCATATGCAGGATCACAAACTTTGCAGAGTATAATCCTACTTTGCACAGGCACAAATAAAGGTGGAGGTTACTTCGCTCCAAAATGGCTTTTCTTGTGCATGTACATTGGCCTCACTGTTATATGGGCAGCTCTGAACACATTTGCATTGGAAGTTATTGCCTTGATCGACATGATTTCAATATGGTGGCAGGTACTAAACTCTTCCACTAACCAGAAACAAGTGAAAAGAGAGAAATAGATAGGAGCAGAGCCCATACTGATATGTAGGACCTACTCATATTCTATTCTCTCTCAATTTTCTTTGAAAGAGATAAAGTCTCTAAGTTTAAAGCATTCATATGCATATAGTTGTGTTATCTGACAAAAACTTCAGTCTTACTTTTGTGTCATACAACTTCAAAGATGAGAAGGTAGGATAACAAAAGCATCTATTCTATGGCAGGTGATAGGTGGGACAGTGATAGTCATAATGTTGCCAATGGTGGCACTAACTAGGAAATCTGCTTCTTATGTGTTCACACATTTTGAAGTGGGATCAGAATCAACAGGAGTATCAAGCAAACCTTATGCAGTGATTCTGTCATTCCTTGTGAGTCAGTATTCCCTATATGGATATGATGCTGCAGCACACCTTACTGAAGAAACCAAAGGAGCAGATAAGAATGGACCTATAGCAATTCTAGGCAGCATTGGGATCATTTCTGTGTTTGGATGGGCTTACATTTTGGCTCTCACGTTTAGCATTCAGGTAAACATATTAGTGGTCTATGACATTTTCATATCAGTATACTAAACACCTTTAGAATATAAAATAAATATAATAGCCACGTGATGAAAACCAGATTAGACTATTTTACTCTGCTGAAAGATCAATAAATCATTAGTTCGATCACAGTTTTAGACTACATTAACCAAAAAGTTTATTGTTCCAATTCTATAAAACTTGATATACCAAAGGCTAGCTTCAATCTAAATGGGAAACACAAAATAGTAACATTAGTTGTTACCAAACTCTTCAGGATTTTGGTTATCTTTATGATCCAACCAACGAGACAGCAGGAGCATTTGTGCCAGCACAAATACTGTATGATGCATTTCATGGAAGATATGGCAATTCACAGGAGCAATCATTTTACTATTTGTCATATGGGGCTCGTTCTTCTTTGGCGGGCTTTCAATCACCACTAGTGCAGCCAGAGTGGTATGTAATTATGTGTATTATCCTCTCTTATCTGTAATTAGATTCAGGGGAAAACTGAGATCTCAGGTTTTCACAATAATTACTTCAATTTTTCTTCTTTTCAGGTTTATGCTCTGTCAAGAGACAAGGGTGTTCCATTTTCAAATCTATGGAGAAAGCTACACCCAAAGCACAAAGTTCCGGCGAACGCCGTGTGGCTCTGTGCAGCAATCTGCATTCTTCTGGGAATCCCAATTCTGAAAGTGAATGTAGTCTTTACTGCCATAACTTCAATATGTACTGTAGGATGGGTTGGTGGGTATGCAGTTCCAATACTTTCAAGAATGGTTATGTCTGAGAAGAACTTCAAGCCAGGGCCTTTTTACTTAGGCAGAGCAAGAAGACCAATCTGCTTAGTAGCATTTCTGTGGATTTGTTACACTTGTTCTGTTTTCCTCTTGCCCACTTTGTATCCTGTTACATGGGAAACTTTCAACTATGCACCTGTTGCTTTAGGGGTGGGTTTGGGTCTAATATTGCTCTGGTGGCTGTTGGACGCAAGAAAATGGTTTAAGGGACCTGTTAGGAATATTGATGTTCAGAATGGTAAGGTCTAATAATTCTTCTGACCAAGTCTATCAAGGTTAGGTGATGGAATACGCTTTAATTATATGCTCTTCATTAACACAGACGCACACACTTTCTTGTTGCCATTAATATGCCCTTCATTAATACTTTCCTGTCACCATCTCTGGTTCTGACTTATCATTTGTAAGGTCAATTTTGTAATCCTCATTTATACCACTATTAATAGAAACTGCCGGTGGCATACGTGCCAGCGGCACGAAACACCACTCAGAGAAAGGTTGCAAGTTCTACTCTAGTGTGAGTGTGTAGTGTTTGTGAATTTCTTTTTATATATATGGGAAGAATATAAATATGAATGTGTGAATGAATTTGTAATTGTTCCTTAGAAAAATATTGATAAAATTTTAAGGTGGAACGCAAGTGCTGATTAATTTCATTAAAAAAAAATCTAGTTAACTAAAATATATTAGCATGTCCACCGTAAATTTTAATATAAGTGCAAACATGATAGAGTTAGTTATATGTATTATGCTTATGTAGTTATATATTTGTAATAATTAATTTGGCTTGTTTAAGTTTTTAAATCAAATCTACTTCAAAAATTTTTGAAAAAATTTCAGGAAAAAAACCTTAAAATTAGTATTTTTCAATTCAAGCACCTAACACTTCAAAATGATAGAAAATGAAATAAACTCGTATTGTAATTTTACAATTCAAGCAAAATGACAAAAATACCCCTTTTCTAATCCCATTAAAAAGAGTGTTGTTAGTCCGAGCCTTGTAATTTCACAAATAGGACTTATTATTTCTAGATGAATTTTTATCATGATTTACATGTTATTTCACATGTTATGTATCAGAAAAAAATGTTTAATTCTAAATTAAAACTTGTTATTTTACAATCAGAACTTGTTATTCTTAAATAAATTGTTATTTACAAAGGGGCATTTTTTTCATTTCCCTTAAATTTTCAATTTTAAATTTTTTTTATTTCTTTTTCTATCATTTTGAAGTGTTAAGTGCCTGAATTAGAAAATACTAACTTTAAGGTTCTTTTTCTAGAATTTTTTTCATGTATAATTTAAAGAGAAATCTCAAGCTGTAATTTTAATATTGAGGATCTATTTTTTAATAAAAAATTTTGAATTTAATATTATATGATTGAATCATTAATCATTGAAGTTAATGTTATATGATTAATTGCTTAACAAATTTTAATTTTACGAAAATCTCAGAACAATTACTGAGGAAAAAAATTCAAAGAGAAATAGCCTAGTGAGGAGTCATGAAATAAGGGCCTTGAGTTAAAACAAGCAGTTCTATTATACGTACGGCCACAACCACAAATTCCACATGACAAATTAAGAAACGACTTCTCCGTCCAGAAAGCGAGTAAAAGTATTAGGAAATGTCCGAACCTTTGAATTCAACTCCCTCACTTCTCTTAATTCCTCTCCCCATAAACTGTAACTTGAGTTCTTTGCTAGAACGTCCTCGGATACAGCCTTACTTTCAATAAGTTCCACTGCATACTTCTCAAACTTCTCTATGTTCTGCCATAACAATACCTGTTTGTTCACGTCCCGTTCGCTTCTCACTCTACTCAGCCAGTCCCTTGCTTCTTCAACCTTTGCCCAAAAGCACGAGTCTTGAGTCAAGCCCGCAAATTTGGTCCTCTCTTTAGTTTCTTCCATGGTAGCCTCTCTTTCCGTCCACCACCTATCAAAGATCTTCTATCTCCTATCTCTTCCACGCTCTAGGTAATGGCCGTTTGTTTTGTGCTTCTCCTTCCCGTAATACTCTGCAATATCCAATGGCTCTACCAGGAGCTGATAGGAGTGAGAGGCATTGACCCATTTTGCTCGCTTGTTAAAATCACGAGGTAGTTCATTGTTCTCCAACATTTCAATGACGTTGTTCCAGAACCTGGCTAGTTTGTGACGGTTCATGTTGACTTTCATGTCTCTTTTTGCGGTTGTGGAGCCCCTTCGCTTGAAGGAGTCGTAGTACCCCAGTTCATCATCTGACTTATCACACCATGCTTTGTACCACTCTATTTCAGCCCTGTATGGTACAGACTTGGACAATGTAACAGCCAAGTTAGCAGCATTCAGAATTGGTGTACGACCCTTTCTTCTGGCCGAACTTAGGCATTGCATGAAAGGTGAAGCAGCTGGATCCTGCAGGTTGCATGAAACGTAATTTGCTAAGCAAAATCACCTTCTTCTATTAGAATCAATGAATCATGTTTATCTGATATGGGTGAAAACAAAATGAAGATACAATCTGTATTTACCCGGCTGCATAGCTTGAGTCAGGGACATTCACCTCCATGGAGTTTCTCTGGTTCAAGGATTGCTGAGACAGTTTATTTACATAATCTCCACTTCAAGTGGTCCTTGATACATGAAGCTGGGGAACTTCAAGAGAGTGACCAGTGATGGATTGGACGTAAGACAAAAGCCAAATAGTACAAAGAGAGGCGATGGCTCCTCCAAGAGAGTGAATGATGATTGACTTGGTATTGGGATTCCCCATGATTGACATCATCTGAAAAGGATGATTTCAACAGTTAGGAATGTGAATTCAGAGGAAAAAGATTCAGGAACAGTTCACACAAATTAACCTATATGAAATAGTAGCAGTAAAGTTGATAATATAATTTATGAGTTACGATAGATTTGGCTGTTCAGGTCAAAAGATCTTAGACCCAGCAAAGTTAGTATACGGCGTTCTTTCTTCCTTTCATTCAAGTTGTTTGTTTTTGAATCGAAGACCGCTTCGAATTTGGAAAGTTGATCATGAAGCGTCTGAAATTAAGGTCTTACTTCAGGTCATGAGATTGGCGAATGGGGCACGGGTTTTTCCTCTTCTCACAGCTCAATCATTTGAGACTTGCTCCCAAAACATAGAACAACGAAGAACGTGTAAATGAGAACGAGCAAGTCAAAAAGCCTCCTTATTTGACCCGATAAATCAAATCACTTTAACGTGATGGCTGAGTCTAAACAACGGGTATTATTGTGTGGTAAACTGGAATTTAACCTACAAATCACTAGAACATCATTCCAGTAGTTTCCACTCGTATGAATCATTATCAACATATTTTCACTGTTAGGTGGGACCAATATTTACGGAAACTGAAAATTAAATCAAGTTCATAGCCTGTAAATAATATAGCTCTCTCTCTTTTTTCGATGCAATGAACAAAAGCTAAAAGTTACGAACTACATCCGAGGAAAGAAAAGGCGATAAGAAACTAGATGGTAAACTGAAAGGGACAGCTCCTGTATCAATACTAATAGCTTCTTCGGCCAACGCATCAGCAGCCCCAGCAGTGCCCCTGCTGCACCAGTCCAAGAAAAGGTGCCAATCTTAACCCAGCCAGCTCTTGATCTCAGTAAGTAAGTGGCCTTCACTGTGATCATCCGTCCAACCAGCCGAGAGCAACTCAAGGACCTCCCAGCAATCCGTGCCGATAATGACTCGCCGCCACTGCATATCCCCAGCCCGTTTCAAAGCCCAGATCATGCCCCAGAGCTCCGCATGAAGGCTCAAACCTCTCCCAAGATTACACCCAAAAAAAAAAAAAAACACGCCATCGTGTCTCTAGCAAGACCACCACAAGCCGACACACCTGTACTATGCACATATACTCCATCCACGTTAAATTTCATAAACCCCACAAACGGAGGGACCCACCTGCTGTCACCAACTTCTCTAACCGCAAGGTCACGACCATGCATATATTTGCCCAAGAAAAAATCGCACTAGTCTAAGCAAGCACTTCACGGAAGCCGACTGCCTTCCGTTGGATAACCCCAGCACTCCTACTTAGCCAAATCTGCCTACACAGTACCCCGAGCCAGATATTCCACTTAGTATTACGGAACAACACAGTTTGTCCCAAGTTCCATTCCAACTAGGCACCCACATCCTCAAACGAAAAGAATTTAACGCCGAGATGTAGTGGCACTATGCTTTCCCAACATTTACGAGCTATGCTACACTCAGAGAACGTGCATAATGTCCTCCATATGAACCCCACTCAGACTACATGATACATCAGTTTGCATTCCCCTTACCGATCGGGAGATTATTTGTCATAAGCCGACGTCGCACGCACAGCCAGAGAAACAAACGAACTCGTTGTGGTACTTGGAGTTTCCACACCTTGCGCCAGATCCCTCAGTAGCTAGTAATACGGGCTGGCAGTGCGGATACGGGCCAACCCGCAGTGTTGTGGGCCGAAAGCAGTGCAGGCTGAAGATGCGGGCTGGCAAAATGCCCGCCTAAATATTTTTTTTAAAAAAATTATTATTATTTGCAGAGGTTAAGTTTAGTTTGAAATGTTAAAATTAGACTTGAAATTTTAAATTTGAGCAGTGGGTTATAATAAAATAATGTGACGATTAATTTATAATTTGAGAGGATATTTTAGAAAAACTAATACATATTTTTTCTGAATAATTAATCTAACTATTTTTTTAATCCAAATTAATTAAGTAAATCTTTTATGTGTGTATTACATATACAATTATATGAATGAGGAGATGTTAATATGGAATTTAAGGGTCAAAATCCTCCAACTATATTATATAACATATTAGGAATTGTATAAAAATCAAAATTAAAAAAAAAATGGGTGGGCTAGCCCGCCAACCCGCGAGCCCTCATCTTGGTGGGTTGGCATGAGCCTACTATTTTTGGCAGGTTGGTGGGTTGGGCCCGCGTATTACCGACTCTTGAGTCGGTATTGTCCAGTCCTCTTCTCACAAAGCACTGAATGAGCTGACCTCACAGGAAAATCGCCATTATTATTAGCTCATTTGTATTAGTATTAATTTTTTTACGATTATTTACATTAATATTAAATTATTCATTTTGTTTTGGATTTGATGGAGGTCTCTTGGACAATACATAAGGGCGTAAGAAATTGCTAAATAAAAAACTAATATTGGAAGAAAAGAACCATGAGAAAGAAAGTATTAAAAATAAACTAACCTCACCTACCCATAAAAAGAAATATAAGGATAGATGTTAAAGAGAATTGCAATTAGGTCTTAAACAAGATATTTAATTACCTTAAAATCTATTGATAAGTGAAGAGTAAGCAGTGACAAGTGAAGAGTAGAAAATAACAGCAGGTTCATACTAGTTATTTATCAAAGGATTTTTTGGTAATTAAATTTCTTTCTTGGAACCTCTTAATAATTCTCCCCCGAAGGTATTGAACATGAGGAGAAATTATCAAGCCTTTAATAAAAACGGAGTATAAAAATAATTTGATGATGCCCCATGGATGCTTTAATTTCTATTTTATTGACCAAGAACAGTTGAAAATTGATACTTAAAAAAAATATAAGAGATAAAATAAATTAGAATATTATATTTAGAATCAAATTTAAAATCAAAATAATTCTCATACGAAGAACAGAGCTAGTATACCTCTTATAAAAGGGGTTGTGTACTCTGTACTGTTAAGTCGTTAGTGCTTGGCTTTCATTTCGATAAGATCGATCTGTTGGAATAATCATTTTATTCCAGACCAGCTCTCCCCCCCCCCCTTCCTTCTTGTTTTGGATATATCACTTTCACTGGCACTAACACACAAAACACGTACACACTGAGAAATTTGTTGGAAAGTGAAAGGTACCCCGGTGAGTGGGGCAAATGGCGCATCAGAGGTTTAACTTTCCTACCTGACATCTTCTGGGATGGTTCTATCACCATTAGTATTAGTAATTGGCAATAGCCCATAATTCCACCTATCTTTATCATATAATTATGCAAACGACAAAGAAAATGACAATATTGCTTTATCAACAATCTCATACCCCAATATAAAACACGGCACAAAAATTGGAATTTAGCATCTATTGAGAAATACTAGCCATTAGATTGTGATGTAACGATATTTAGAGAGGAGTTACAAATTTAGTTTAAAAGATAATAAACAAACATCTTTGTTGTAACTCTTCCTTCAGCATTGTTAGATCACACTCGGATGCTTAATAACTTCCAATTGAGGCTCAATTGAGAAGATCCAAATCCCACAAAAATTACATCTAAAAAGGAAAAATAATCGCTCACAGGAACAAGACCTTTCTTTTTTGGGGAAAAATAGAGTTAACTACGATGCAATACTGATATTAATAGAATATTCGTTCTCATAGATATATGCATGCATGTACTAATTTTCTCCAATTACAATTTGGTCCCGGTTTATGATTTCTATATGTTTGGCTGCGATGAATTTCGAATACACTTCTAAAGTAAAATAATGTTAAAATATTTCTATTTTTTCATATTCTTAGCATTTTGTTGTGGTTCAATTTAAATTTTCGTTTCGTATGGACCACTAACTAATTTGGTAAATTATGTGGAGTCAGGAGTAAGAGGGTGACTACTATGCATGGAATGGGCCTATTGTGTTGCGTGATTTGTTTATTTATCTGAAATTAAAGTAGATATATACTGCGCCTACACAATATTCATTACTTATATTATTATTTTTGAAAAAATTAATTTTTTTGGCCTTTTAAATTTTAACCCATCTTTTAAGTATAACTCAATACAACACAGTTTTAAATTTTTAATTTGATTAAAAATCAGTCTTTCAACTTTTAATTCAGTTAAAATTTGCTCCCTCGTCTTTTCCTATTCCTGTTGAATAAATTTGCTACCAAACATGCCTATCCGCCACAAAGGTTCGATCGAATTGCCGAAATCGCCCTCACAAGATATCGCAAATACCACTTTAACCACTACTATTGCATCCTCCCCATCTTTGATCTTTCAAGCATTGCTCCTAAGAAATGGCTCTGAGAAGTTGCTTCAGCTCGTTGACGGAGCAGCTTCTGCCCTGCAATATTCATGCTTCTTCTGTATCGCAAATCATATGAATCTCGGAAAAGCATGAAGTGACAACAGTCTAACGCAAGAGGAAGCTCGAGCTCTATGCTGTGATGTGAGTATGTGACGCTTCACAAACAGTTCTTTTTTTAAAAAAAAAAATCAGAACTAGACTAATTAATTTAAAAATATTAAAAAAATTAATTAAATTAGTTATTAACAAATCTACGTTGTTCTATAGAATAGAACAATATTTGTTTGAAATTTTTTTATGTGTATTATGTTGAGTTTTTCAACCAAACATATGTTATTAACATGTCCTTTTTCTTTCATATGAGTTTATAATTTAGTAAAAATATCTTAAAAATAGTACTAATAATTAGGTGCGATTTAAGAACTTGATATAATGATATAGAAAATTTATAAATATTGTTTGAATATAATATTCATTATAATCATATGCATTGTTAAAACTTTCTTATGGAATTATGAAAACCCCTTGCTATTTGCCATATATACTTCCGTAAAAAAATTATAAATTTAAAAATGAAGAGGTGTCATATTTAATATGAAGGTAAATTCCTTCTCTAGTTTCTTAGCACGCATTATATGATGAGATATTGAGTTACATAACATATTGAATGACATATTTATGGTTGTTCGATGATTAAAAAAAGAAAGAATGAATAAAATTATCGGAAATCAACGAAATTAGGAAAAAAATCCATTAAGTATTGATTAAACTATTTTTTTCATCTTTACATATTATCTTTTTATATAAAAATATATAAATTTAATCATGATAGGCGTAACCATGTCTAAACTAAAATTAAACTAATGAACTTTCAATCAATGTCCAGGTAAATTCAATAATTAATCCAATTTTAAAAGGGCCCCTCCTTTATTTGGTCAACTAATAACAGTCAAACATGTGGAAATCTCCACTTGCAAACAACCAAGAAAAGTCTCTCTCGCAGCATATGCATACATATATATAATATAATGCCAGAATTGCTAGATTAGAAAGGGCAGCAAAGAGCACATCTGAAACCACCTTAAAGTGCCGTCATGTCACGATTTAAAATTGGCACCTTCTTTGAAACCTTTCACATACTCCTCCGGTTCTAAATATAAGACCCTTATACACACTAATATAAGGGTCTTACATTTAGGACCGGAGGAGTATAAAATTATGCTTTTTGATTGAGAAGTGTAGACTTTGTCCTACTTCTTACATATCCAAATCCCAAAAGATCCCACATAACCAGACTTGTGATCCGCTTGCTTAAGTGCCGAACACAGAGTCTGGCTTCAGAGAGTGGAAACAAGGAGAAGATGAGTGGAGGAGCTACAATGGATTCAGGAGAGAAGAGACTCAACGAGCTTGGTTATAAGCAAGAACTCAGACGTGAAATGGTATCATCTTCATCTTCCTGTTGTTCGATTTCTGGGAAATGAGTTATAGTCTGTATCTTTTGTTTGTTTGTTTGTGCAGACTATGTTCAAAACTCTGGCAATATCGTTCTCAACGGTGACCCTTTTCACTGGAATCACTCCTCTCTATGGTTCTAGCCTGCAATATGCAGGCCCTGCAACTCTTGTTTGGGGCTGGATCGTGGTTTCTTTCTTCACCTGGTTCGTTGGAATCGCCATGGCTGAAATATGTTCTTCCTTCCCGGTTTGTGTCTTCTCACAAAGTGGACCTTCCTGTATTGAATCTTCAATTGTTCTCTTCTTTCTGTAACCACTTTAAATATTAAACTAATACTTAAGTTTGGTTTATGAGAGGTAGACTTTGCGGTGGTCACGAGTTGATCATCATTTAACTGTGAAAAAGACACCAGATCAATATGTGTCTGGTATAAATCCTGAACTGAATCAACGTTATTTCAACAAGTAAAATATATCTTGCTCATTACTAAATAAACCCAAGTTTGTTTGAAGAAACATTTTTCTCTCTATGCTACCTTTCTCCAAATGCGTTATATGCATCCATTTTTCTCAAACATGTTACAATTTACATACTCTTGATTCATGAATGAATTTATCGCTTGATCTTTGACGAACTAGAACAGCTTAAGAATTTATTCATTGAACTAACTTTCACGTTCATTTCCACGAAATAGACAACTGGTTCGCTGTACTTCTGGGCTGCACATTTAGCAGGACCCAAATGGGGACCATTTGCCTCATGGTGCTGTGCTTGGCTTGAAACCATAGGGCTTATTGCTGGGATTGGAACTCAGGTATTCTTTAGTTTTTTGCCTTTTGATGAAATTTCTGGACAGGAGTCTTGCTTCTTGTTTATATATTAACTCTTTTAATTCATATGGAGGAAAATTGAAAAGGCATATGCAGGATCACAAACCTTGCAGAGTATAATCCTACTTTGCACAGGCACAAACAAAGGTGGAGGTTACTTCGCTCCAAAATGGCTTTTCTTGTGTATGTACATTGGCCTCACTGTTATATGGGCAGCTCTGAACACATTTGCATTAAAAGTTATTGCCTTGATCGACATCATTTCAATATGGTGGCAGGTACTATACTCTTCCACTAACCAGATATGTAGGAGCAAAGCCCATACTGATATGTAGGACCTACTCATATTCTATTCTCTCTCAATTTTCTTTGAAAGAGATAAGGTCTCCAAGTTTAAAGCATTCATATGTATGTAGTTCTGTCATCTGACAAAAAATTGAGGCTTATTTTTGTGTCATACAACTTCAAAGATGAGAAGATAGGATAAGAAAAGCACATATTCTGTGGCAGGTGATAGGTGGGACAGTGATAGTCATAATGTTGCCAATGGTGGCACTAACTAGGAAATCTGCTTCTTATGTGTTCACACATTTTGAAGTGGGATCAGAATCAACAGGAGTATCAAGCAAGCCTTATGCAGTGATTATGTCATTCCTGGTGAGTCAGTATTCTCTATATGGATATGATGCTGCAGCACACCTTACTGAAGAAACCAAAGGAGCAGATAAGAATGGACCTATTGCAATTCTGGGCAGCATTGGGATCATTTGTGTGTTTGGATGGGCCTATATTTTGGCCCTCATGTTTAGCATTCAGGTAAACGTATTAGTGGTCTATGACATTTTCATATCAGTAGACTAAACACCTTTAGAATATGAAATAAATATAATAACCACACGATGAAAACTAGATTAGACTATTTTACTCTGCTGAAAGATCAATAAATCATTAGTTCGATCACAGTTTTAGACTACATTAACCAAAAAGTTTATTGTTCCAATTCTATAAAACTTGATATACCAAAGGTTAGCTTCAATCTAAATGGGAAACACACAATAGTAACATTAGTTGTTACCAAACTCTTCAGGATTTTGGTTATCTTTATGATCCAACCAACGAGACAGCAGGAGCATTTGTGCCAGCACAAATACTGTATGATGCATTTCATGGAAGATATGGCAATTCCACAGGAGCAATCATTTTACTATTTGTCATATGGGGCTCATTCTTCTTTGGTGGGCTTTCAATCACCACTAGTGCAGCCAGAGTGGTATGTAATTATGTGCATTATCCTCTCCTATCTGTAATTAGATTCAGGGGAAAAGTGAGATCTCAGGTTTTCACAATAATTACTTCAATTTTTCTTCTTTTCAGGTTTATGCTCTGTCAAGAGACAAGGGTGTTCCATTTTCAAATCTATGGAGAAAGCTACACCCAAAGAACAAAGTTCCGGCGAACGCCGTGTGGCTCTGTGCAGCAATCTGCATTCTTCTGGGAATCCCAATTCTGAAAGTGAATGTAGTCTTTACTGCCATAACTTCAATATGTACTGTAGGATGGGTTGGGCTGGTGGGTATGCAGTTCCAATACTCTCAAGAATGGTTATGTCTGAGAAGAACTTCAAGCCAGGGCCATTTTACTTAGGCAGAGCAAGAAGACCAATTTGCTTAACAGCATTTCTGTGGATTTGTTACACTTGTTCTGTTTTCCTCTTGCCCACTTTGTATCCTGTTACATGGGAAACTTTCAACTATGCACCTGTTGCTTTAGGGGTGGGTTTGGGTCTAATATTGCTTTGGTGGCTGTTGGATGCAAGAAAATGGTTCAAGGGACCTGTTAGGAATATTGATGTTCAGAATGGTAAGGTCTAATAATTCTTCTGAACAAGTCTATCAAGGTTAGCTGATGGAATATACTTTAATTATAAGCTCTTCATTAACACACACACACACACACACTCTCTTTCTTGTCGCGATTAATTATATGCTCTTCATTAATACTCCCTCCGTTCCTTATTATAAGAGACAAATAACCAAAGTATATTGATCAAAAAAACAGTTAAAATTAGTTAAGAACAATTAATATATAAAAAGTATAATTTTTTTCCAAAAATGCCCTCATTAATAAGGAGAGAGAACATGAGAGAGAACAATTAAATTATTAAAAGAAAGAGAAGTGAGAGGGAGAGAGAGTGTAAGTTGGAGATAATAAATATGAGTAAAATAGTAAATCAACACAAAAAAGTAGAGACAACTTGTAAGTGTCTCTTATATATAGGAACATGCCATAAGCATCAAATGTCTCTTATAATATGGAACGGAGGCAGTACTTTCCTGTCACCATCTCTGTTTCTGACTTATAATTTGTAAGGTCAATTTTGTAATCCTCATTTACACCACTATCAATAGAAATTGCCGGTGGCATACGTGACAGTAGCACCAAGCACCTCTCAGAGAGAGAAAGGTTATACATATGTGGGAAGAATATAAATATGAATGTGTGAATGAATTTGCAATTGTTCTTTAGAAAAATATTGATAAAAATTTTAAGGTGGAATGCAAGTATTGATTATTTTCAATAAAAAAATCTACTTAACTAAAATATATTGGCATGTTCATCGTAAATTTTAATATAAGTGCAAACATGATATAGTTAGTTATATGTATCATACTTATGTAGGTATATATTTGTAATAATTAATTTGGCTTGTTTAAGTTTTTAAGCAAATCTACTTCAAAACTTTTTGAAAAAATTTCACAAAAAAAACCTTAAAATTAGTATTTTTCAATTCAAGCACCTAATACTTCAAAATGATAGAGAATAGAGTAATCTTAAATTGTAATTTTAAAATTGAAAAAATGACAAAAATGCCCATTTGCTAATCTCATTAAAAAACTTGTTGTTAATCTCAAATCGAGACTTGTAATTTCACAATCAGTACTTATTATTCTTAGATGAATTTTTATCATGATTCACATGTTATGTATCAAGAAAAAATGTGTTGTTAATCCCAAATTGAAATTTGTTATTTTACAATCAAAACTTGTTAATAAAGGGACATTTTTGTCATTTTTCTTAAATTTCGAATTTTCAATTTGGATTTACTTAAAAAATACTAATTTTAAGGTTCTTTTGCTGGAATTTTTTTTCAAACTTTTTTCATATATAATTTAAAGAGAAATCTTAAGCTGTAATTTTAATATTGAGGATCATTTTTTTAATAAAAAATTTTGAATTTAATATTATATGATTGAATCATTAATCATTGAAGTTAATGTTATATGATTGAGTTATTAATTGCTCAACAAATTTTGATTTTACGAAAATCTCAGCACAAATACCTCGGAAAAAAATTCTACGAGAAATAGATTAGTGATAAGTCATGAAATAAAAGCCTTGAATTAGAGCAAGCAGTTCTATCATACGCATAACTAAAATTACAAATTCCACGTGACAAATTAAGGAACGACTTCTCCGTCCAGAAAGCGAGTAAAAGTATTAGGAAATGTCCGAACCTTTGAATTCAACTCCCTCACCTCTCTTAATTCCTCTACCCATAAACTGTAACTTGAGTTCTTTGCTAGAACGTCCTCGGATACAGCCTTACTTTCAATAAGTTCCACTGCATACTTCTCAAACTTCTCTATATTCTGCCACAACAAAACCTGTTTGTTCACGTCCCGTTCGCTTCTCACTCTACTCAACCAGTCCCTTGCTTCTTCAACCTTTGCCCAAAAGCACGAGTCTTGAGTCAAGCCCGCAAATTTTGTCCTCTCTTTAGTTTCTTCCATGGTAGCCTCTTTTTCCATCCACCACCTATCAAAGATCTTGTATCTCCTATCTCTTCCACGCTCTAGGTAATGGCCGTTTGTTTTGTGCTTCTCCTTCCCGTAATACTCTGCAATATCCAATGGCTCTACCAGGAGCTGGTAGGAGTGAGAGGCATTGACCCATTTTGCTCGCTTGTTAAAATCACGAGGCAGTTCATTGTTTTCCAACATTTCAATGACGTTGTTCCAGAACCTGGCTAGTTTGTGACGGTTCATGTTGACTTTCATATCTCTTTTTGCGGTTGTGGAGCCCCTTCGCTTGAAGGAGTCGTAGTACCCCAGTTCATCATCTGACTTATCACACCATGCTTTGTACCACTCTATTTCAGCCCTGTATGGTACAAACTTGGACAATGTAACAGCTAAGTTAGCAGCATTCAGAGTTGGTGTACGACCCTTTCTTCTGGCCGAACTTAGGCATTGCCTGAAAGGTGAAGCAGCTGGATCCTGCAGGTTCCATGAAACGTAATTTGCTAAGTAAAATCACCTTCTTCTATTAGAATCAATGAATCATGTTTATCTGATATGGGTGAAAACAAAATGAAGATACAATCTGTATTTACCCGGCTTGTAATTCCAGAGGATTGAAGGGCCAATTCTAGCCCTGCTTCATAGCTTGAGTCAGGGACATTCACCTGCATGGAGTTTCTCTGGTTCAACGATTGCTGAGACAGTTTATTTACATAATCTCCATACTTCAAGTGGTCCTTGATACAAGAAGCTGGGGAACTTGTTGCCAACATCAGATGCATCATCTTTATGACTGTGGCTGTTCCATCCACACACACTGCTCCTTCGTCAGAAACAAAAAAGTAGCTTCCAAACGGGTGAAACAAGACTGGCAAAGTCCTTTCTCCATCTTGTGATGCTGCATTGTCCAAGTAAGCCATTACAAATGTGAAAATATCAGCTTTTTCTTGGTCAGAGATTTGAGCCCCAAAGTTGCCCAAGTGAGGAGAAGTCATGCAGAATTGCCAAAACTGAAGCAGGGAATATATCTGAGTAGTGAGAGGGATTATAGGAGCAAAAAGCAGCCTAGGCATAATGTCATGCTTTGATACCACGTGACAGAAGTTGCCACCCCATCTTTCTTTGAGAATGGCTTTGGAAAGAGACTCGTTACCCAGTAGTGGGGAACCATAGGTTATGCATAAGACTGACATGGAGGAGGAGATGGATTGGAGGTAAGACAAAAGCCAAATAGTACAAAGAGAGGCGATGGCTCCTCCAAGAGAGTGACCAGTGATGATGATTGACTTGGTATTGGGATTCCCCATGATTGCCATCATCTGAAAAGGATGATTTCAACAGTTAGGAATGTGAATTCAGAGCAGAGAGATTCAGGAACAGTTCACACAAATGAACCTATATGAAATAGTAGTAGTAAAGTTGATAATATAATTTATGAGTTACAGTAGATTTGCCTGTTCAGGTCAAAAAATCTTAGTCCCGGCAAAGTTAGTATACGACGTTCTTTCTTCCTTTCATTCAAGTTGTTTGTTTTTGAATCGAAGACCGCTTTGAATTTGGAAAGTTGATCATGAAGCGTCTGAAATTAAGGTCTCATTTCAGGTCATGAGATTGGCGAATGGGGCACGGCTTTTTCCTCTTCTCACAGCTCAATCATTTGAGGCTTGCTCCCAAAACATTGAACAGCGAAGAACGTGTAAGGGAGAACAAGCAAGTCAAAAGCCTCCTTATTTGACCCGATAAATCAAATCACTTTAACAAGGTGGCTAAGTCTAAACAACGGGTACTATTGTATGCTAAACTGGAATTTAACTGACAAATCACTAGAACATCATTCGAGTAGTTTCCACTCGTATGAATCATTATCAACATATTTTCACTGTTAGGCGGGACCAATATGTACAGAACGTGAAAATTAAATCAAGTTCATAGCTTGTAAATAATATAGCTCTCTTTATTTCACCGAAAAAAAAATAATATAGCTCTCTAAAGAGTTATAATTCATATTAATATTAATGTTTTGCCATTATTTATATTAATATTAAATTATTCATTTTGTTTTGGATTTGATGGAGGGTCTCTTGGACAATACATAGGGGTGTAAGAAATTGCTAAATAAAAAACTAATATTGGAAGAAATGAACTATGAGAGAGTAAGTACTAAAAATAAACTAACCTCACTTGTCCATCAAAAAAATACATAAAACAGAAGTTACGCAAAATTACAATCAGATCCTAAGGAAGAGATTTAATTACCTTAAAAAACAAGTTACAGAATAGAAAATAACAACAGGTTCGGGTTAGTCACTTGTGATTGGAACTTTTTAGTAATTAAATTTCTTTCTTGGGACCTTTTTATAATTTTTTCTTAAAGTTATTGAACATGAGGAAAAAGTATCAAGCCTTTAATAAAAAAGGAATATAAAAGTAATTTGATGATGCACCATGGATGCTTTAATTTCAATTTTATTGACCAAGAACAGTTGAAAATTGATGCTTGCCTTGTTCTTTTGGGGGGGGGGGGGGGGAAAGATGCTTGCCTTTATCAATTATTTAGAGCATTATCTCTTTGATGATGCAAGCAGAGAGAATGATGAAGTAAAAGTTTGATCTATAGTTTCTAATTGGAAAATTAGACCCTTTCGTGGTATGGGTAGCAAGTTTTAGGCACTAATAAAGGAAGAATGGTAGGTGGCCATTGACCGAAAGTGATGGTCTTGTGTCCATATATATATATATATACTCCTCCGGTCCTAATTATAAGACCCAATTGACTTATTTGAGGAGATTAAGGAAGTAAGTTAAGTTGGTTATTTATAATAAATAAGTGTTGTCATTCCTAAAATATCCTTGCTAATTAAGTATATTGGCTAAAATTATCATTATTAGAAGGATTATCTTGGAAAAAAAATGCATAAATATAAGAGACAAAATGGATTGGGTCTTATAATTAGGACCAAATAAAAAGTCAAATTGAGTCTTATAATAAGGACCGGAGGAGTATATATATATATATATATATATATATATATATATGGGCCAGAGTCTTGTGTCCATATATGAGACCGGAGAAAAGAGATGAGGTTGTTGTGTGGTGGGTTTTGCAAGAATTAGTCATCTTTGCTTCTTCTAGTTTCGATATCATAAGAACACATCCCTATATTTCCAATGAACAAGTGTGTAAAAGATACTTTTGGGTTGACGTCTCAACCGCCATTCAAAGTCATTCCTTCAGGTCTTCACAAACTTGGCCGAAAAATATAATCAGTAATGTGATTTTATATTATTTTAATATCTAAGGATGCAAGTTTACACGCGGAGCTCCGGATGGTTAATACTGACTAATTGACTAATTTAAATAAATTTAAAAAAATTAATTAAATTAGTTATTTGTAATAAATAAATGTTATCTCTTCTAAAATAACATTGATAATTAACTGTCATTTGATTAGACATTTAACATATACAATTACTTTAAGAATTACCTTAAAAACATATAAAAGATAAAATGAATCATAGTCTTATATTTACAATTAAATTAAAAGTTAAACTAGAGCTATACACTCTGTACTGTAAGTCGTTAGTGCTTGGCTTTCATTTCGATAAGAACGATTTGTTGGAATAATCATTTTATTCCAGACCAGCTTTTTTCCCCCCTCTTTTTGTTTTGGATATATCACTTTCACTGGCACTAACACACAAAACACGTACACACTGAGAAATTTGTTGGAAAGTGAAAGGCACTACCCCGGTGAGTGGGGCAAATGGCGCATCAGAGGTTTAACTTTCCTACCTGACATCTTCTGGGATGGTTCTATCACCATTAGTATTAGTAATTAGCAATAGCCCATAATTCCACCTATCTTTATCATATAATTATGCAAACGACAAAGAAAATGACAATATTGCTTTATCAACAATCTCATACCCCAATATAAACACGGCACAAAAATTGGAATTTAGCATCTATTGAGAAATATTAGCCATTAGATTGTGATGTAACGATATTTAGAGAGGAGTTACAAATTTAGTTTAAAAGATAACAAACAAATATCTTTGTTGTAACTCTTCCTTCAACATTGTTAGATCACACTCGGATGCTTAATAACTTTCAATTTAAATTTAAATTTAAATTTAAATTTAAATTTAAATTTAAATTTTTATTTTTATTTTTATTTTTCATATTCTTAGCATTTTGTTTTGTTTCAATTTAAATTTTCTTCTTGTATGAACCACTAACTAATTTGGTAAATTATGTGGAGTCAGGAGTGACAGGGTGACTCCTATGCATTGAATGCGCCTATCGTGTTACATGATTTGTTTATTTATTTGAAATTAAATTAGATATTCTTAGTATTATTTGTAAGTTATTTTTAACATGCTTCACACAGATCAGAGAAAACTTTTTAAACAAATTTTCTGAATGAAGAAGAAACCAGTGAGGGGGCTTCACCGATTTTTACTCTTTGAACACAAGCTTCCTGACCAGAAGTCGGCCGCGAGGAACTACCCCCATTTCATTGGTGTTCTAAGTTGGCGAAATAGAAGAGACATCATCAAGTAAAGAGGGGGTCGAAGATAGGGTACATGGGCTTGATCTGACCACTGTAAAATGTATCTAAAAAGACCCCAAAAAAACTCGTCGGATTAAGATAGCGTAATATACTACCTTGGATGCTTAATACTACTATAAGAATAGACTAATTTAAGTAAATTAATAAAATTTATTAAGTTAACTATTTAAAATAAATATATATTATCTTTTTTAGAATATCTTACTAATCATATATATTAATTAAAACTACCATTTAATAGAACTTTTATCATATACAACGACTACTTGAAAAAAATAAATTAACATAAGAAACAAAATAAATTAAATGTTAAACTAGTCCTTATAATAAAATAATAAAAAACACCAAAGCAATGATTCAAGACCTGTCCAAAGTTGGGACGTTATTCCTAGAAGAAGATGTTTCGATAGAAACCAAATCATGATTTCAGAAGTGATTTTACAGTTTATGAGGTAAATAAATTTATCTCGATTTGTAAAAAAGTCTTTCTCGGAAACACTTTTCAGGATATTCAAACACCCTAGAAGTCAGAAGATTAAAAAAATGGGCCAAGCCCCTTGCCGGTATATTCTTCACTCAGAAAAAGCTTTTAAAAAATCGGAGGAAGGCGAGCGTCTAAGACCAGACCAAAACAGAGAGGGAAAGAGTCCGAGGAAGAATTTCTCACAAAAAATTAAAACCATAACTTTAAAAAGTAGTTGAAGAGAGTGAGATTCTAAATTTCAACCGAGTTAAAAGTTAGTAGACTGAGTCACCCCGAATTTTACTTGAATTAGTTAAAATTTGAAACAACAAACAGTTAATTTTTCCTTATTTATTTTTATAAAAAGTTACGGGTATTCTTTCCTATTCAGATTTTTCTTTTCCGTTTTCTCGAACAATCTGATCATTGCACGATCAGATAAGCCACGCTACCGAAGAATCTAATTACCGTAATTGATGAAAATAGCAAGGCGGTGCTCTCTTGGTCTGATCGCCTTAACAGAAACAGAAATGATCGAGCAATTCGTATCAAAACAAACTTATGTGCGCATACGCGCGCGAGATAACCAAATTCAGTGATGCAAATCAAGCTCACGATGGAGTTTATGATTCAGTGATTTATGGAAGTCTGATTGAGATTGAGGCGGAGAGCGATACGCACCTGATTTTGAAACTGCTTGAAGATTGACCAGAAGAGATTGAGCATCCCCTTGTGCACCATGACGCTGTCCTCGCCTTCCTTGCTCGGATGCGACGAAAACAGAGTGACGTCGCCGACGCTAACCAAGGGCACCAACTGTCCCCAGCTCGGCCCCGAACCGCCGGCCATTTGGATGCCGGAAAAGGCAAGGTACACGGCATCCCCGATTTGCTCCGTCAGAAAACTTCCAGACGCGGCGGTGTTGGCCAAGCTGCACAATCTCCATGATTCCGGTATCAATGGCGTGGAGAGCAGGAATGCGGCGAGCATGTCGCTCGACTCAAATCTAGAAGAAGAGAGAAAATTAAACTAAACTGAATGAGAAATAGCTGATTCTTTGATAGAAATTTCCTAGTTACTGAGTAAGGAGGAACAAGTCATGTAGGAGAAGAGTGAGTACTTACGGTGAAGTTTCGGTGTCCATGTCCAAAGGAGTCTTTGACAGAGAGGAAGGGAAGGGAAGGGAAGGCAAAGGAAAGAGAATAGGAAGCTTTGAATGAAATGAAGTGAGCAATGAGAACGTTGAATAAGTCGTGCTAAAGAAGGGCTATGGATACGTAGAGAATACAATTAAGTGCCTAACTTTGTTTATCACAGTTTAATTTGGCCAAAAAACTAATGATGATTTAACCAAAGACTTGAGGGTCAATAATATAATTCTTGAAATCTTGTTCTTGATATGGTGGGGATTTGTAGAATTTATTCCACCACTTTAGTAACTATCTTAACTTTTTTTTGGCGCATGCATTTGCTTCTTTTTGTTTTTTTTTCCATTTTTTTATTTTTAGGTCCTTAACATAAGAAATACTTAATTAATTTAAGTAGATTAAAAAAATTAAATAACTTATTTAATTCTAATAAATATGAGATAACCTTTCTAAAATAAAATATTTTCATGTAAGTATTAGATTATATATTAGTTTGTACATCAAATAAGTTAGTTTTAAAAAATAATACATATCATAAATAAACTTGATTAAAATTTTACATTTAAACTTAAATTTAAGTCCCTAACTAGTTTCCACCTTCGGCACCATGATAGACTAATGGTTGATAGTTATTGAGGGAGAAATAAAGTTGAAATGATGAAAGGAAAGCTTTTTCTTCTTCGTACAACGCACAATGTATTGTCTCATTAATAATTATTCCCTAGCAATGTCACTTTTTTAAAAACAAAGACATGGCATTCATTTTTCATCTTTAAAAAGTATTTATTTTCCTAAAGCATTAATCCATTTATTATACAAATTTATCTGAATAAATGTAATATACCAGTAATGCAGTGTATCAAGTGAAAGACACTAATAACTCTTACATTTAACAATATTAAAATCTAGGTCAATTGATATATGGAATATTCTGTTATAACATGCACAAGGAGAGCTTTAGCATATTAAATGCAGGTTATTTGGTGTAATTCTGTGCTGCCAAACTAGGACAATAGATCAAAGCCAAAAATAAACATAATCATTCAACATCAGTATTTTTTTGTTATGAAAATTTTAAAATACCATGTTATTGTTAAAAACAACAAATGTCATATACTCTACTCTTATTTATAAATCACTTCTAATATGTTTCACATGGACCAATAAAAAATTTAAACTTTATTAGTTCTCATTTAAAATTTAATAATTTTTTAACTTTATTTCTATTTAATATACAGCATACCTCATAAGAACAAAGTCAACACAATAATAAATAAACAGTAAAATTAAACATTATGAAAATTTTAACGAGAGGAGTATATTATGTATTTAATTGTCTCTGAATTCAATGGCCAAAAAAATTAATTATCTCTAAGTTAATTAATAAAAAACAATGGGGAGAAAAGATGGTACAAAATTTGTGGGCATGGAATGACTTCAAATTCAAATACGCGTGAGGCATGATGTGGGATCGGCTCAGGTCATGCCGGGTCATTGTCTCTTTTATGTTATCAAATATCTCAAATAACCAATAACATTTTGCCAAATCTTTCTTTTTCAGCTTCAAAGAAAAAAGATTTCGCCAAAAAACCCAATAAGCGTTTTCACACGCCAAAAGCAAAAACCGTACAAACCGCGTTTCGTTCGGGTTCGTGTTGACTTCCTTATTTTACTAATTTATTTCACCTTGTGGAGCTCATCGTGGTCTTATTCTTTAAAAAATTTTTAATTACCACTGTTGCAAGCGTCAAATTACACACCTTTTCGTTGGTTTTCTGACACGGTCTTCAATATATAACCTAATTATTGAGTTAATTTTAATTATAAATATAATATCTATTTCTTATATTTATCAATTTTTTCTAAATTACCTCTATAGACATCCCTTCAACTATAATCAAATAGAAGAGAAAATAAGAATATTAAAAAAAATGATTATGATGTTTTAGAAAAAACATGTCATATTTTTTATAATTAACTAACTTACCTAACTTTCTTAATCCAATCAAATTATTTAAATAGATCTTATATTATGGACCGGATGAGTAACTTTGTCTAAAGATTCCTGGGATTTGCATTTTAAAACCAAAAACTACACTTTCCTTTATTTGTGTGATCTCTTAGATACTATCATAACAAACAACGCACCATTCCTTGATCTAGAAATGGGCATGATTGATATCAACCAGTGATCCTAAAAGAAATCTTTTTGTAGTTCTGTTGTTCTGTGTGCTTTTTCATCATCAAATCAGTGCAAAGCTAAAAGAACACATTATACTGTGATTAGTGGGAAGGTGGCTTGGAAAGGTGGACCTAAAGCCATCTCTTCACCCATCTAAATGGTGATTAGATAAGGGAAATCCTAGAGTCTCATAATCTTATGTTTGAATATGCTATAAAGGAGATATGGTTGGCCGGCAAAAAAAACAAAACAGAGAGATATGGTTCAATTTAAGTTTCATTAATTGGAATAATTTTGTTCAAATTATCTTCACATGAGATTTTTAGGGGGAAAAAATTAGTTAAAAGTCCCTAATTAAAAAATTAATTGTCTAAAAGTACTTGTAAAGTTGGAAATTGCGTAAAGACCCGGATACCGTCTATTTTTAGCGACTGTAACTCATATTTAGATGTATGCAATCCGTCTTAAGCTATGTACAAAATAAAAAATATCTACATTTAGCTAAAGATATGTTGTAAGAAAAATAAAACAGGCACATAGATGAATAAGCCTTGTATATTAGATGAAACAATCTGTCTATTTCTTTCCTTACATTATCATATTCTTACTACTAGATTATTAAAGTTTGATTGATTCATATGACATATGTCATCTTAACCTATAATATGTGACGTTGGATTAAAATGGCATTTTGATGCCAAAAGATAAGGAAAGAATTACCAACTTTCTTCTCTGAAAAAATAACAAGCTATTTATTTTGATAGATTTTCAAATATTAAAACCATTATAATAGTAGTCAAAATCATTATAAGAATAGTAACCTATTTATTTTTTGAAATTCAATACGTATTTTCTTGTTATGTTTTCTTTCTTTTTTTTCCCCTTAATGTATAAACGGAGGAGTCCATCGTGGGCATTTTACGGTACGGCAGTAACAAATTATCAATTGCCTTGAGTGCAGGGCTAACAACCCAATTAAATTATTCAACGTTATTTGCTAATTGTATTTCAGATTTTATTATTTATATCAGCTTTTTATGCACGAAAATCAATTTAAGTTTCAATTTCAAAGTCAAAGTCAACCACCATGAGAGCTCCTAGAACGTCATCACGTTACTTAAATAAATAAAAGTCGCGCTTTTCTTATCAAAAGCTCAAGTATAGCAGCTTTTATAAATGTACTATTAAAAAAAACGACGGTTTTTTTCCCTTGGGAAAAAAATGACGATTTGAAAACCGTTGATTATTCATTATTGAAAAAAATAAAGTTTACATCGTTAGTAGTTAAAAACCGGTCGGATTTCGGGGAGGAAAAAATAAAACACACACTTCCAGAGTTTCACTTTATATGGTAATTACACAGATGTTTCCGTATATTATACTCTTTTCAGTTGAAAATATAGCACTCTTTGCTTATATATAAGTTATTAGGGTAAAAATTTGTTTATAAGTGCAAGTCACTGGTTGATAATTAATGCCCTTGTTTCAACTCTGTTCTTGTTGAATATAATAAAGAAAATGGGCGAAAATTGGCAAATATTTTTTCTTTCAACATCCGCTTTTCTTAAATAGGGGTAAGTATAAGAATTTTATCAAATTAATATATTTCTTGATATGCGAAACTGAGATATAAACATAAATACAAGTGTATGTGTAAGTGAAACAAATATATGCATGTATATATGTTGTACTGCTTCATTTTTAAATGTAAAATCCATCTCCTTAATATATTTAAGGGAATCTCTTTTTGGAAAATACCAAATAAGCCTTGTTAGTGGCAGAAGCAATATTTGTGTGACGTGGCTATACTATTAGATTTGGATCCAGCTAAATGTGAATGGCCCAATGGGCCATATCAACAGTGTGAACACGAATCCCGGCGAGCCGGCGAGGCGCTTGACGCGCATCTATTCACATTCAAACTACCATTGTTTCTGATTTTTAATATAAAAACTAGTTGATTAATTTGAATAGATTAAGAAAATTAGTTAAGTTAATTATTAGTAATAAATAAGTGTTATCTTTTTTAAAATATTCTTGTTAAATTAAGTGTATTGGCTAGAATTACCATTATGACAAAGACTACTTTGAAAAAAATAGATAAATATGATAAATAAAGTAGATCAGAGTCTTATATTGATGACTAAAATAAAAGTGAAATAAGCTCTTATATTAAGGACTAGAGGTAATACTACTTCCGGTCATTAATATAAAAGCTAGTTGACTAATTTAAGTAGATTAAAAAAATTCGTTAAATTAGTTATTTGTAATAAATAGGTGTTATCTTTCCTAAAATATCCTTTCTAATCAAGTATATTTATTAAAAATACCATTATTACAAAGACTACCTTGAGAAAAAAATAAATAAATATAAGAAACAAAGTCAATTAAGGTCTTATATTTAGAATCAAAATAAAAATCAAACAAATTCTTATATTAAAGACTAGAGATAGTATTAAGTAAACAGCAAATATATATATTTAAGTAGTACAAAATTAACATGCCTGCATAATCCATAGATTTTTATTAAAATATTTTATAATTCTTTTATTTTTATCAGATTATGATAATATTTATATATAGATTAAATTTATTTATACATATTTTTTATTATTTAATATTATAATAATACTATTATAATGTTTTAAATCTCTCCATTGAGTGTTAATCTTATGGTAGAGATACTAAATGGAGGGAAATGGAGAGAAAGCCAAATGGAGAAATTCCTCTCCCTTGTCTTCCTGGGTCATTGTTCCATAGTGAATTACTTGCATTTGCATAGGGCTTCAAATGCTAGTGGTGAAAAAAATTACACTATCTATTGTATATTATTCATCATATAAGACTTTATATTATTTATATATTTTTCCTGACTCAATCTCTTAATTATAAATCGATATAACTCAATTTCTAAACTTTTAACTTAGTTAGAATTCAATTCTTAATTTTTTCAAATAAGCTACACAGAGTTAAAAATTATTGTTGTGACTTTCAAATAAGCTCCACGAAATTTTCATTGATCACCCATGATCCTTCCGATGTTTCCCCGATGTACGACGAAATAATGGCCAGAATGATGACAGACAGAAACCACAATAGTTAGTGAAAGGTATGACTACTAGATGAACCACGATAAATTTTTGTCAAACTAGCTCTGGTAAATAGATTTTTTTGATAGACAGACTTTTACGAAACTAAAAACCAAATACACATGCAATTGCAAGTTGGGGAAAATGAATCTTATAGTGCTTCTACGGATTTAATTTGAAATTAATTTCCACTCCCTCTATTTCAAATATAAAGCAAGTTTTGTAAAATTTCCAAACAATAAATAATTAGGCGTGTGTGCCATGTGCAAGAAAAACAGGAGTAATGATTGAAAAATATAGCACTCTGTGCTTATATGTAAGTTATTAAGACAAAAGTTTGCACTTAAGGGCCTGTTTGGTTTGAGGGAGGGGTAAGGGGGGGGGTAAGGGGAAGTTTCATCCTCACCTTGTTTGGTTTGATTAAAAAGGAGGGAAGGGGAGGGTATTTAATGATCTCTTGTTTGGTTCAAGGAGGGGAGGGGAGGGATAGTAATAATCAATTTACCATTTTACCCTTACATATTAGTTTATGTTTTTATTGATATATTATATAAATTAATTTACATCTTAATTTAAATTATATAATTTAATCAAAATTCAGTCTTATCATGTTAATATGTGTATTAAAAAATTGGTATAGTAATTTTTCATTCTAATTAATATAATAATATATTTAAAATAATCAAATTAACAAATTTTATATGCTCTAAGAAAAATGAAATTTTATTTTCTTTAGGCTATCTTTTTTTCCAGCTTTAAAATATATTTAATAAATAATATATTTATAAAAAACAATTAATTTTATAATATTATAATTTTTATTTAAATAATTTTTATTTTTAAATAATTTTTATAATATATTTTTAATTAATAATAATGTATATATTTTTTATTTTTTTTACTTAGGATAATATATTTTTTATTTGAAATAAATATTATAATAATATATTTTATGAGTAGAAGTGGAATATTAAAAAAACTATAAGGGCATAATGGTCCAAAATTTTGGCTCCTCTCCAAAAACCCCCAATTTGGAGGGGAGCCAAAATGGGGGGAGGGGAGGGGACATTTTAACTCCCCTCCTCTCCAAAATTTTTAACCAAATGAGGAGAGGGGCTTATTTTCCCTCCCCTCCCTTCCCCTTCCCTCCAACCAAACACACCCTAAGGGCCTGTTTGGTTTGAGGGGAGGGAGGGGAGGGAAGGGGAGGAGAGGTTTTATCCTCACCTTGTTTGGTTTGATTAAAAAGGAAGAGGGGAGGGTATTTAATGATCCCTTGTTTGGTTCAAGGAGGAGAGGGGAGGGATAGTAATAATCAATTTACCATTTTACCCTTACATATTAGTTTATGTTTTTTATTGATATATTATATAAATTAATTTACATCTTAATTTAAATTATATAATTTAATCAAAATTCAGTCTTATCATGTTAATATGTGTATTAAAAAATTGGTATAGTAATTTTTTATTCTAATTAATATAATAATATATTTAAAATAATCAAATTAACAAATTTTATATGCTCTAAGAAAAATGAAATTTTATTTTCTTTAGGCTATCTTTTTTTCCAGCTTTAAAATATATTTAATAAATAATATATTTATAAAAAACAATTAATTTTATATATTATAATTTTTTATTTAAATAATTTTTTATTTTTAAATAATTTTTATAATATATTTTTAATTATAATAATGTATATATTTTTTATTTTTTTACTTAGGATAATATATTTTTTATTTGAAATAAATATTATAATAATATATTTTATGGGTAAAGTGAAATATTAAAAAACCATAAGGGCATAATGGTCCAAAATTTTGGCTCTCTTCCAAAAACCCCCAATTTAGAGGGGAGCCAAAATAGGGGAGAGGAGGGGACATTTTAGCTCCCCTCCCCTCCAAAATTTTTAACCAAATGAGGGGAGGGGCTCTTTTGCCCTCCCCTCCCCTCCCCTCTAACCAAACACACCCTAAGTGTAAATCCCTGTTGGTAATTAATGCTTTGTTCTAACTTTATTCTTATCGAATATGATACAAATGTATGTATAAACGAAACAAATATATGCATTTATGTATGTTGTACGCCTTGGTTCTTACACGTAAAACTCATATCTTTTGTTCTAGATATAAGATTTGTAGTAAAATATTTAAGAAGCAATGTTTCCGTGACGTGGCTGTGCTATTGGATTTGGATCCAGCTAAATGAGAATGGCCATTGTGAAACACGAATCAGGATGAGGTGCGTGAGGCGCGTGCATTCACGTTCAAACGATGACGTACTTGCCAATAAAATTGAATCTAACAAAAGAGATTAATCTTAAATAATATGACAAATTAAGACTTGAATCCTTACTGGAAAAGTGTGTCTTATTTAGTATTCTAAAAGTATCTCGATATGATGATTTCTTTATAAAAGATATCCATACATTTTAGCAATTTTTTAAAAAAAATTTTTATACTTGTCCTTCCGTGACTGTTTCGTGATTATCATATATTGAAATCTTTAAAAAAAAAATCATTAATCAAATTTCAAAATTACTCCCTTCAGTCTTATTACAAACTTCAAATTTTTAAAAAATATAGTTCATTTTATAAATTTCAATTTGGGTTTGTGTATTTTTTTTCAATGCATTCACATTCAAACGATAACATACTTGCCAATAAAGTTGGATCTAACAAAAGAGGTTAATCTTAAATAATTTAACAAACTAAGACTCAAATCCTTACTCCAAAATATGTCCATATTTAGTGTCATAAAAGTATCTCGAACAGGATTATTTTCAATAAAAAGATATCTATACATTTTACCAATTTTTTAAAAAGCTGTACTTTTCTTTTCGTGAATGTTTGTGATTATCACAGATTGAAATCTTTCAAAAAAAAATCATTAATCAAATTCGAAAGTTACCCTCTCGAGTCTTATTTACAAGCTTCAAATTTTAAAAAAGATATATTCATTTTATAAATTTTAATTTGGGTTTGTGTATTTTTTTTAATGTTATCCTTAATTATTTCTCTCTTGTTCATTGCTGCATACATTTTTTTATTATTTTTCTTATTTATTATAAAAGTATATTTATAAACAAAAATATATTTCTAACTTATTTATTACTTTTAACTAATTATTTGTTATTCCTAATTTAGTTATTTAAAGTTTATAATAAAGACAGAGGGAAGTACTGTTTTAACTATCTTTTTCCCATTTACCCCCGATCTAACTCATAAAAATCTCCCTCTTTCCCAGTCCCCATCGAGTTTTACACCATTTTTACAGCCACCTTGCATTTTGAGTGCTATTGTTCGACAGTGAATTACCTGCATATGGCTTCAAATGGTAGTGGTGAAAAAAAAAAACACTATTTTATATATTATTCACCACATGAAACTTTATGTTGTTTATATTTTTTCAAGTTATAATTTAATCATGACTCAACCTCTCAATCATGAATCGATATAATTCAATTTTTGAATTTTCTCTTGATTAAAACTTAGTTCTAATTCTTTCAAATAAGCTACGCATAATTAAAAATTGTTGTCGTGACTTTCAAAAAAGGCCCACGTGATTAGAAGTTGTTATTTTGACTTTCATTGCTCATCGATCATCTATAGTCCTTCATGTGTTTCCCGATGTACGATGAAATGGTGGCCCGAATAATGACAGATGAAAACACCGTAGTCATTGAAACTTGAAAGGGCACA
>NW_021637857.1:0-28890 GCF_004799145.2 Neltuma alba | reverse complement strand
AGCCCGAAAGTAAGTCACTTACGGTTTGAAAAACTATAGTTCGTGAAGTGTGGGGTTGTGCACATGTTTAGCACATGCAGATTTTTTTTTTTTGGTAAGATAGTGCATGTAGATTTAATATAATCAAGAGAAATTTTTTTTTTTTGGTCAAGCAATCAAGAGAGTTTTTAAGTTCATTTTTATCTTGTTTATTTGTAGCTAGTCATCAAATTTTATACCAAATGGGGTGTTTGAGACATATTAAAAGAAAATATCCAATTTTTGAAAGAATGTGTGATGAATAGTTTTTTATTAAAAAAAATCAACCAAAAATTTTGTACCAGATAGAATTTTCCGTGGCAATGAGGTGGCCAAGCTTGAGAGCACTAGTTTAACTGAAAACGCATCTAATCTCGTAAACATATCACCACTCTTAAGTGCAAATTAAGATGTGATTGAAATTGTCTTCTATGAAATATTTTTCACTAATTGGGCCATGACTCCAAAAATTAAAAAAAATCTAATAGAAATATCTAAAATTCACAATTTTTTGTTAAAATTTAAAATGGTCAAAACAACCTCAAGAAATGGCGGGAAGGTGATGAAATGAGTCAAATCCAAGTGTAAATCAAATTCTTCCCAAATTTCATCTTGGATGAGTGTTATTTAGGACGAGGCTATTCGATTACAAAAATTTAAGATACATTTGCAAACTGAAACCTTAGTTCAAATTATTTCAAGAAAACATAATTAAATTACAAGCTTTAATTAGCTGCATATAAACTCACAGCCTTGAAATTATATGCACCAACCAAAAATGCGTGGACGTGTTCGTTTCTATTTTTTGAGTTTCCATCGTTGAAATGAAAATAAATAAATGATTTATTAACAGCAAATACAGTATGAAGAGCAAGCCTTAGTATACTCTACAGATAGTTTACCGATGCCAGCAGCCTCTTCTTTTCTTTGCTGTGGTTTATTAATAATGTTGTCCCACACAAAGGCTACCCGATAAGTTGGCTTCCGATATGTATTCGAAGATATTATATATATATATATATATATATATATATCTGTGTGTGTGTTGTGTAATATTGCCACTGAACTAATAATACATTAAACAATCAAAACTCCGCACCTATATATTACCAACAAAGAGTTGGTCTAGTGGCGTAAGGCCTGCTAGATCTCTTTAGGTCTTGAGTTTGAGTCTTAGGGGAGACACCTTTGTGGAGAGAGGAAGCCATGAACCCCAAATCGGATTAGTCGGTTGCTTGGACACCTTTGTAGGCTTCTTTGCATTTCTTGTTGTTACTCTGACGTTCTCTAGATGATTTCCCTGAGCAATGAAGCTATGAGACAAATTAAGAACCCTCCAAGTCTTGTAAATGATTCACCCCATTCACCCTTTCAGGACTCAGTATCATAATCTTGGGCACATAATTCATCAGTGTTTTAGTAAACTGCCAGGTGAAATAGCAAGTTATGTCCAGTTCAGACAAGTTGCTGCCTCATTTTCCAAGGCGAAATAGCAACCTCTTTCATCTTTAGTGCCCTTCCCACATTTGCATTGCTTGATCAATTCCTGTTTCTGTAAGTTTTAAGTGGAGTCCTGATGGAACAATCCGCTTCAGATTACGACCACTCCCACTACAAATAAGAGTATATGAAGCATTAGAACTTTCAGAATATTTATTTACTAAGGATAAGTATTAAAGGAAACAGACTGGTCCATAGTAAATTATCAGTCAAGAAAATTCTTTTCATCATAAAAAGTCCTCAATCTAAACTAATCAAATGTTACACTTGAATTTAACTCAAGGGCCCATCTAATGTATCATATCCAGTGGACCACCGAGTAAAGTTTTGGTCATAATGTAAATTATGCTTATTCTTTACAAGTGGTTTTCTTATTTCAATCAAATAGTAGTGAGATCAGTCCCAAAAGCAATGCCGATGTGTCTGAGGGAAAGAGGAAGATGACAACGAGTTGGGGGTGTTAGTTGCCCCTTATCAGTTGTGCCCCCCAGTTTCGGGACTTTTCTCAAATTTTTTTTTTGAGTTTCTTTTCATTTTTTATTATTAGATTCTACATAACATGAGTGACATTTTGATATTTTATTTGCTTTAGGGTAAAAATCGTAAAAAATTAAAAACTAAACTAGTTTTTGCAAATAAGAAAATAAATGTTCTTATAGATGGGCAAGAAAATAAATCTATCAGCATCCATTACTCAATTTTTTTCAATTTATTGGGAGGGAAAAAAAGAACTTGTATAGAATGCATGGAATATGCAAGACAAGATTTATCAAATAAAGCTTGTAAAAGGTTTTTCACTCTAAAAATCTTAAATGTCAAACCTAAAATCCTTCTATCTCTTGTCTGTTTAGGACTTAACTAATGTCAATAGAACTCGACAGTTGTTGATTTCATTCTGTTGTGAAAAGATTCCAAAATTCAATATATAAATTTTTAATATACCATAGCTAAATGAAAAATCTCGAAGATTCTAAGGTTGATGGTCAATTCTATATATAAAAATAAATTATACTGTATTTCCCAATTCTATCTGTCCAAAGTTTTAACCCTCCAATTATTTATCTTTGGATCTGCCAATCTACGCGCTCACAAATAGGAAAAAAGGTTTATCTATCAACACCGATCCTTCAACTTCTTTTGCCATATAGGAGGAAGAAGAAAAAACAAAACTTCTATATAGTGGAATGTCCAAGCCAAGAGAAGATTAGTCCAAGAACGCTGGATGGACCTACTACTTCAAACTCTAACCCCAAATCTTAAACATAAAACCCTAATATCATGCCCATAAAATACTTAACTAATGCCAGACTGAAACTCAACAATTGTTTATTTCGCTTGTTTTCCAAAATCATTCATTAATTATATAACTAATTTCTTACCACAACACTATTGATATTATATATGCAAGATCTAGAAGATTATGAATCACAGTAAACTCTATAATTACCTTAATTTGGTATTCCATCAATCTGATTTACAAATGATATACATTCTTTCCCCAAAAGCTCTTCACCATCATCTTCTTGATCTGAATCTTCTACGGTGAACATGTCTAAATCACCAGAAGCACAACCAAAGAAATGTTTTGAGGAGAGTTTGACGGCCACTATTTTAACTAATGCAGCTAAAGTTGTATATATACAGTGTCAAAAGATCAAGGGTTTTCTTTCGGCCCAAAAGGAAGTCACCTAGGGTTTGAAAACTATGGTCCATGATGTGTGGGTTGTGCACGTGTTTAGCACATGTAGATTTAATACAATCGAGAGAGAGTTTTTAAGTCCAATATAATTTAAAAATGTTCTCGCTTATATTTTAGGGAGAATTGATGATAAATTTGTTATTGAAAATTTAATTAGCAAATAGGACCTAAAGATTTTGTGCAACTTAACTTTTATTATGTGTAATTCAATTTTCTTTGTGTGTAATTTATCTTTCCTTATATGTAATAATCTTTGTTTGCGTGATATACTAAAATTCTTTTATGTACAAGTTATCTTTTCTACGTGCAAACTAATATCTTATATCTAGATAGTTTTGCGTGAACCATATTTCTTTTGTGCAAGTTACCTTTCTTTCAGCCTGTTTGGGTCAGTGATTGGATCCAAAATAAGTAGCTTTTGCAATTCTGAGCATGTTTGGGCTCTTAGTTTGGTGTTTAGAAAAGCTTTTTGCCTATTTAACTTATGGCCAAACACTGGTTTCAATCCCACTTTTTTGAAAGCCTTCTCTTCCCTACTTATGGCTTATACGTAATCGTGGTTTTGAAAAGCTTCCATGAGTTGGTAGGGCCATTTATTATTCTCTCTCTTCTTCTTCTCCCTCATTTGTCTCGTTCCTCTCTCTCACTCTCTCTGCTAGCAACGCAAGCTTGTGTACGCATATATATATATATATATATATATATGCATAATAATTTTGAATTTTTTAAAATTATATTTGACTTTATATTTGCAAAAAAAATTTTATGATATCCCTAATGTTTTAAAATATGTTTTAGTCATTCAATTTTACATCTTCATATTAAAATAATTTAAATTCATTGTATTATGTAAATTCATTTTTATCATTTTTTGTTATTTAATAAAATCCATACCCTTTTAGTAATTTTACACATTAAATATACTTTTATTCAATATAATCCAAACAACTTTTTAGTCAAACTAACTTTTACAAAATCTAATTCAAATATAAAACACATTACCTAATTTTACTTTACCTAATCTAACTTTTACAAAAACTAAATTGAAAATAAGTTACTTTTTTATCGCTAATCCAAATAGACCTTTTGTATGCAACTAATCTTTCCTTATGCAATTAATCATCTTAGGGATTATTTGTCAATTAAATTTGCAATGAGGAATTTGTCCCTAATTTTCCCTACATTTTATCTCATGAATATATATGTAGCAAGTCATAACAAATTTTATACCAAAAGATGCGTTTTAGATATATGAAAGCATGTGTGATGAGTAGTTTTTTATCAGAAAATCTACCAGAAATTTTTGTACCAGATAGAAAATTTTTCTAATCCATCAAAATATCAATTAACAGTACATTTTTCTTAATTTCCCTCGTAAATTTCCGTTGCAATGTAACGCGGCCAAGCATGCTAGCTCTAGTTAACTGAAAACTCATCTAATATCATAAATATCACCACTTCTAAGTGCAAATTAAGATGGGATTAAAAGTTTATGGATCAGATCCAATTATATATAAATCACATTCCTCTCAATTTCATCTAGGATCAGTAGTGTTATTTGAGACAAGATTATTCGATTACAAAAATTTAATATACATTCGCAACTAATAAACCTTGGCTCAAACTATTTCAAGAAAGAAAAACATAATTAAATAACGATCTTTAGCTGCATCAATCAACTACAATTTTAAAACAATACACACCAACCAAAATGCGTGTAGGTGTTAATTTCTATTTTTGAAGAGTGTCCCATTGTTGAAATGTAAATATCAATTAATAAAACCATTGATTTACAGCAAAATATAAAGAGCGAACCTAAATATATTTTATAACCATAGAGACAAAATATAGGGAATATTGGGGACAAATCCGTCATTACAAATTTAATTGACAAATGATCCCACATAAACCACAAATAAATTATAAGTCCCGATGGGACTTCAATGCAAAAGAATCAAATTCTACAATTACCTTTTTATCCTTAATGATTTATAAGCAAAAAAGAGAAAGGGATGAACATTTTTGTGCATCTTCCTCCATATGCTTCATGAGGCACACAAAAATTTCAGACTAGAGAAACGAAGTTTGTCAACCATCTTCTCCATCACCATCATTAAAGTCAAAACAGCTTCCGTCTTCATCTTCTTGACAGATTTTGTGTTTCAACATTCATCTTCCTCTTCATCCTGCTATGGTGATAGTTTTAACTTAGGGTTTCAGTGGGGGTGGGTAAAGTAATAAATGGCTACTCTGTTTCTGGGTATATTGTAGGTGGCATGCTGTGTTTGTCTATGATTAAGTGAGAAAGAGTGAAAATGATGATGGTTGCTATGGGTAGAACACCTCTGATACGGAAGGGGGAAATGTGTTGTCAATTCAGGCCGTGATAGTTGTCAATATAGCTGTCTGACTTGTTAATGACAACTGTATTATATAGATTTATATTAAAGATGGTAAATACGCTAGCAAAGTATTTATTTTGTTTCTTTTATGTAGGAGGAAGTTTGTAAATGATGTAGCTTATATGTGATATGTTGGGGATAGTGTAAGAACAATAAGTATAAAAAAGGCACAAGTTATGAAGAGTTGAAAATAATGATATCATCATTTGTTGCAAAAGAAAGTAACTCATTTGACATTTTTATTGTTTATGTCACTTGCTATTGTAAATGATATGCTTTATATCATAATATTTAAATGTTGCAACGAAATATTAGTTAATGATCGTGTGTTGAGTTTTGTAGATGCTGTTATTGATTATTGTTGGTGGATGTATTGGCAAATAATGGCCTGATTATTAACAGCACATTTTATTTAAAGAAAATTAACAAATGAAATAATATTATTATTTGGCTTTGTATTCATCTATGACCTATTTTCATGTTTAGTTTTTTAAACAAAAAAGCAAAATAATTGTCAAAATCACATATATCAATAGGTAAATCAACAAGTCATAATACCACTATTAACAACTCAGGGCGTAGATATTAACAATATACATTGAGAATATTGACAATTGTTAGTTTCAAATGTGCAATTCTTTTATATTTTACTTTAAATAAAAATATTATATCATGTTATAACCATAATGTATTACTAAATTTATATTACTCAAGTGACACTTTTTCAAAACTTAACCAAATTCAGATCAGCATATAAATTAACAAGTGACATGCCACTATTAACAAGTTACATTCACACCATTAACAAGTGTACACACATTAACAATTGAGATAGAGAATATTGATAATTAAAGATGTTAATTTTAAATGTACAATTCAATTATATTGCAAAATATTTATGATATTATATCAAATTCTAATTAGAAGTATTATTAAAGTTATATTACTTGAATGATATTTTTTACAAGACTTATTAAAATAGATTCAAATAAGCTTATATATTGACGGGTGACAGTGTTCTATTGACAAGTCACAATACTACCATTAACAACTGAATGCATAATTAATGACTAGCGATTTTATAATTTTATATAAGTAATAATTGACTTTTAATATCACATTATAACTAAAATATATACATACAGATGAATTGATAATATTATCTCGCATTATATCACATTATGTGACTTAAAATCATATTTTTTTTCAAATTTATATCATTAGATAAATTGACAAGTAATAGTGCCACCAGTAACAAGTGACGAAAAGTGTATTGACAATGACAGGTGTAGATAATGACAACCAATTACACATCAAAATATAACAGATTGATTTATACCCAACTTTCACTTACAACTTCATATAAATGTAATTATACTAATTTCACAACACATCAAGGGAAAAAAATGCAAGTTGCATGTTCCAATAGCGAACTAACTATTGGCGTATATTATCACATTTACAAAAGTTCCTATCACATTCATTTGCCAAAAAAAAAAAAAGGTTTCCATAACATGTTTTTAGCTAGGTTTAGATTCTTTCACGTCTTGCACTATATCTAGTCTCATTACATCTTCCATTGCATCATCCATTGTTGGTTTTGTATTGTCATTATTTCCCTTCTCTCCTACACACATATGACAACTTTCTTTATTGAGCTTTATTAAATGTTCTATGCCATTATCATCTGCAATATCCACAAATGTAGACATAAATAACTGTTCAAGAATTTCAGAGCAAAGGAGTTACTTTCTTTGTAACAAATGATGATATCATTGTAGTCAGCTCTTCATAACTTGTGTCTTCCTTTATACTTATTGTTCTTACACTATCCCAACATATCACATATAATCTATATCATTTACAAACTTTCTCCTACATGAAAGAAACAAAATAAATACTTTCTGGTGTATTTACAATCTTTAATATAAACATGTACTATTGTCATTAATAAGTCAAGCAGCTATATTGACAACTATCACAACGTAAATTGACAACACATTTTCCCATTCCATATTAGAGGCATTCTACTCACAATACCCATCATCATTTTCACTTATTCTCGCTTAATCACAGACAAACACAGCATGCCACCTACAATATACCCAAAAAACAAAATACCCATTCATTACTCTATACCACCCACCATACTAAACACTAGCTTAAAATTATCAACACAGCAAGATGAAGAGGAAGATGAATGTTGCAAACACAAAATCTGTCAAGAAGATGAAGAGAAAGCTGTTTCAATTTTAATAATGGTGATGGAGAAGATGATTGACAAATTCCATTCTCTAGTCTGAAATTTTTTGTTCCTTATGAAGCATTTGGAGGAAGACGCACAAAAATGGTCATCCCTTCCTTTTTTGCTTCTAAATCATTAAGGACAAAAGGTAATTGTAGCATTTGATTCTTTTGCAGTGAAGTCCCGTTGGGACTTATAATCTATTTGTGATTTATGTGGGACCTTTGTAGTATTTATTCTTCCTTGGGAACTTAATGTCATTTCCCCATAGTTTATTGATGCCATCAGCCTCTTCTTTTCTTTTCTGTAGTTTACTAATATTGTTGTCCCACGCAAAGCCTTCCCAATAAGTTGGCTCCTTATATATATCTTGCCAATGAACTAATGATGCATTAAACAATCAAAATTTTTGCATATATTTTATAACTAGCCTTACTTATTCATAAATTCGTTAATCGGAATTCCGCCTTTCACATAATCTTGAGCTTCTTTGCACTTTTTGTTGTGAATCTGACGTTCTCTGTATGATTCTCCTGAACAATGAAGCTATGAGACACATTAAGAACCTCCAAGTATTGTAAATGATTCGCCACGTACGTTCACCCTTTGAGTACTCTGTATCATAAACACTGCTGGCACATAATTCATCAGTGTTTTAGTAAACTCCAAGGTGAAAAATGACAAGTTATCTTTAGTTCAGACCAGTTGCTGCAATATTTGCCTATGGCTTTCAGAATGCTACAGCTATTTCATCCTTAGTGTAGGCAGATTCTTGGGACTGGGAGAACAAGCCGCTTCAATTTATTTACTAAGGATAAATATTTAAGGGAAACAGAATGGTACGAGTAGATTATCAGTCAAAATTATCTTGATCATAAAAAAGTCCTCTATCTAAACTAAATCAAATGTTACACTTGAATCTATCTCAAGGGTCTATCTAATGTTATCATGTCTAGCTAGTGGACCACCACGTTAAAATTTTGGTCATAATCTAAGTTCTGCACCCATAATACACATATTCTTCACAAAGTGGTCTCCTTATTTCAATTAAGGGAGAATTACAATAGAGTCTCATGTAAGAGAAATAACTATCAAAATGTCCTAATAATATGTGAAAAATTGTTATTTCCTACTCTGAAAACTGTTATTATAAACTGCTCGTTTATCATTGGGACTTTATAATAATTATGTTGCTTGTTTAGGACTTTATACAATTCTCCCTTCAATTTAATAACTTTGTTTTAGCGCTATCTGTCATAAATGCTATGACAATGTCTGAATGAAAAATGAAGATGACAAATAATGGGCTGGAAGCAATAATTTCTACAAAAAATAAAGTAGTTATATTTTTAACTAAGCATACCCGAGGCCAAGGCACTTCAGATGGTATGTTCTCGGGCAACTTCCAGGGGCATTATTCACAATAAATGGCATTCATGGCAAATCTGCCAAAAATCACTATGTTGTTGAATGATAAATTATTACTACTTCAAAAAACTTGTAGGAGTCAAAAAGCAACCAACTTTTACGCCAGTTAACTAGAACAATTGTATCACACTCGCAAGAATTTTCTCATAGCAACGAACTTTCTCATAGCTTTTATGTTCAAGTAATGGATATAAAGTAGGCAAAAATGCTTTCTACTACCTCGGCTCCTTAATACTCCCTCCCTTCCTTATTATAAGAGCAAATAACCAAATTATGTTGATAAAAAAAAACAGTTTAAAATTAGTTGAGGACAATTAATATGTAAAAAGTATAATGTTTTTTCTAACAATGCCCCCATTAATAAGAGAGAGAGAGCACGAGAGAGAACAATTAAATTATTAAAAGAAAGAGAAGTGGGAGGGAGGAGGAGAGAGTATGAGTTGGAGACAAAATAAATAGGGATAAAATAGGAAATCAATACAAAAAATAGATACAATTTTTAAGTGTCTCTTATATATGGGAACATGCTATAAGCATCAAATGTCTTTATAATAAGGAACGGAGGGAGTATAAATTTAGTTGACTAATTGGAAATATTAAGGAATTTACTGAATCACTTAATTATAATATATGTTATATAATCTCTCTAAAATACTTATATAGATTATTAGATTATATATCAATTTATAAGTGAAGTAAATTAATTTGAAAAAAAATAATACATATAAATAGTTTAAAGTAATTTAGTAACTTCCTTAACTTTTTCAAATTAATTATTAACTGAGTCTTATATTAAGAATCAGAGGTAGTAAACATATATGTGTATATATATATATATATATATGTATGTATGAGCCCATCTTTATCATTGAAGTAGTAAAGAAACAATTCAAAAGTAATTTTCTTAAACAGTATAATTTCCTTCGTTGATGATAATCTGAGGTATTTGTTATTTTATATCTTGCCACTGAACTAGTGATTTGGGACTCTAGTCCCTCCAATTGCAGTAAACTTTGGCTAATGAATTCAGGCTTCATCCGTCTTTTTCAACCAAACAAAAGAATTGATAAGACAAAAGATATCATATCAAACAATTATTCGGAGACATAAATATAAATCTCATTCACATAAAACAGAACTAGACACCAAAGACAAATGAATCAAAGTCCTACAAAATGTCTAAAGGATCTAGAGTGCTATCCTTGTAGTTTTGGTGTGCCCTAGCCTTCCTTCTATAGGATGTTTTATAACAATAAGTAAGGTGCAAATTTTCTCTGAAAGTTTTCGCTTAGAAGTAATGTTGCCCCAAAAGTTATTTGGGTTCAATGTCACCTAGAAGTTTCAAAATGTGTAGTAATGTTGCCTCATCTCATAGTAATGGGTAATATTTTAATGATAATGGGCAATATTGCTTCATTTTAACACTTTCAGGGTAATCTTAAACCTATAAAACTTTAGGGCAACAAAAACTTACCGACAATGTTGCACCTTAACACTATAATAAATAGAAATGGCCATTTTTTTAGTGTGCTTCTACTCGGAGTTTGTTCTCCCATCCCCTATAATTGTCATTATATCTTGTGATATATTTAGCTTATCTTATGGGGTGTTAGGTAAAACTAAACCATGTTTTAATAGTTTCTAAAAAAAGTTATTTTAAGAATAGATTTTCCGAAGAATAAATTTATAAAACAAGTAAGTTAATTTAATAAAGTGAGCAGGGAGAGTATTTGGATATTAATATCAGAATCACTTTTCATATACAAATTATAAAAAAAAATATAAGTTACTATAATAATTATATAAAAGATATATTTTAATTTATATTTTCGTTTGAGATAATAAATTTGTAAATAATATATTTTTTGCCAGCATAATAAATAACATATGAAAAATATAATTAATTAACTAATACTTAATAGGTATATATATTTACAATATAATACATCATATTATTAATATAAGAGTTAGATAACTAATTTATAAAATATATGCAACCATAATAGGGACTACTTAGGGGCAAAATGGATAAATATAAAAAACAAAACAGAGGGTAGTATGTAAGAACAACTTATTATTTATATGATTGATAATTAATATGTGCATACATATTTATAAAATACAAGATTAAATATATTTTTATATCTTAAACCATAGTTTATACAATCAAAAAGGAGAAAAATTTCACTTTCGAAAAACTATGGTTTCCAATTTAAAAGTGATTTTGTTAAAAAAAAAAATGATGTTTGAATGATTTTTCTCAACACCATAGTTTTCTCTCCAAAACCATGGTCGAAAAAGTACCTGAACACCACCAAATAGTTAATTTTTATACTGTTTCTTCTCTTATAACCAAAAGAAAAAAAGAAACTCTGTAAAGGTATAAAATTCTAAACCTACAAATCAGTTTTAAAGTTTAATAATATGGAGCCCAAAGAAACGTTCTAAACTTTAATAATATTGCAAAGGCTGCTTGAGAGAAAAATAAAATAGAATAATTTGACATACTAAAAAGAATAGTGCGGCAGACTTAGGGGGGGTGTTTGGATGAGGCAAAACCATGGTTTGCAAAATAGTTCTGGAAAATAGATTCTGGAGAGAATAGATTTTGAAAGAATAGATTTTCTGAAAAAGTGATTCTGATAAAGTGAGAGTGTTTGGATAATTATTGTTAGAAGTGCTTTGATATATAGAAATTACTAAAAAGGACATAAGTTTAAATGATAATTACATATAAGATATATAATAATATATGTTTATTTGAAGTAATAAATTTACCATAATATATATTTTGGCAACATAATAAATATGGCATAAATAATATAAATAATAAGAAATTAGTGTGTGTATATATATATTAATAAAATAAATAAATATGTTTTTAGAGAAACATTTATTTTGCAAAGAAAATATTATTATTTCTTAAAGATTTTAAAGATGAAATCCCATAATTTTGTTTCACAAAATTAAATAACCACACACAAAAAAAATTTCATATTAATTGTCTTCATAATAGAGGTTGCAACGAAATATATTTGTTCAAGTAGGTTTTTTTAACAACACATTACATTATCTGAAAAGAAAAATAGAAAATAAAAAGGACATAACTACTCTTATATGTAGTGAACAATTTGATCTCTTATAGAGTCACGAAGCCGACCATGTGAGATGAAGAATCTACTGATGAAGGTATATGTGAAGATCCAACTCCATCATCATCATTTTCTTCTGCATAAGAACCTTCTTGTTCAAACTGAATGAAACCAGGATCAGAAATGGATGTTGATCTAATGAAGTTATGTATGGCCATCGTTGCACAAACAATTTGAACTTGTGTTGAAAAGTCATAGCTCGGCATGTTTCCTAAAATTGCAAACTTACTCTTCCAAACTCCAAAAGTTCTTTCGATAGTGCTTCGTAGACTTGAGTGCAAATAATTGAACGCCTCATTGTCATTTTCAAGTGTAGATGACCTTCGGAAATCAGAAAATGGGTAGCGTTCACGTCTGTAGGGACCAAGGTATCCCATGGGTGTCGGATAGCCAGCATCCACCAAATAATATTTGCCTACATGAAATATATGATTGGTGTCAATAAAATTTGTTTTCTAACAGTTAAGTATAAATAAATTGTAGGAATTTAAAATATACCTTGAGGCGGATGGGGAAAGTTCATGGAAGGAGTTGTGAGGGCATGGTCAAATATACGAGCATCATGCGCACTACCTTCCCATCCGGCAATACAAAAGTGTGAAGCATGTCCCAATCGCAAACCGCCATTACATTTTGCGTCACTCTTCCTTTCCGGTTAATAAATTTTGTTTGCTCAGTTGCATCAACAATGCATGAAATATGTGTTCCATCAATTGCTCCAATAGCATGTTTGAAAAAGGCTAGTATCGACCACCGGGCCGTATTTTTGTATGCAAATGCTGAATGTGAAACGTTGGATCTTTTGGTTTGATGTGGTCATAGCAAGTCTACAGCATGCCAGTAAGACATTATGAAAATGTCTACTAATTGTCTCCCCTGAATGCTGAAATGAAATCTTTCTTGCTGCATCCTACTACTAAGCGCATGGCCAACGGTATTTAAAAACATTGCAACCATTTCATGTATCCCAACATTTCTAGTTTCTCTTAGACCGTGTTGTTGCAATTCTGTGCAAAGACTAAAGAACACTTCCCTTTCCATCCTAAACATGTTATAACAACGAGTGGAATGGCCTTGTAGAACGTCCCTTACCCATGCCTTGCCTGTATAAATACTTGTATGCTAGGGCTCTTTACACAAATGAAGAGAAGCATATCCACCAACCGCTATTGCAACTTGATTAACCCGTTTATTTCGTCGTTTACGATACTTTTTCGCAATTTTAATTTCATCAGCCATTTTTTGTCTTGTCCTGTGCACATAGACATAAAATTCAGAAACCCTGATATGAAATTACTTAACATTTAACAAGAAAATAAGTTGTTTAATTCCTACAAAAATTCAGTAGTCACATAATACAATAGTCTAGTTACATCATTCCTAAAAATAGATACAAATTATCGCAGTCATCTTTTAAGCAACATAAATGAAGTCTCAATCCTTAGTTGCATGCTTCAAGAAGATTAGTAGTTTTTCCCTCTTGTTCTTTAGAGCCACATACATCTCCCTTGCAGCTGGCTTGTCCATAAGAAGTGTTGTGCACCGGCCAAACAGATTAGGATCATCAACAATTTCATCAACTTCATTAAGGTGCTCCATGACTCCTGCAATTGACGTCTCATAAGCATGTGCTTCTTCTTCTAGCTTCCTAGCACGTGCTTCTGAAATCTCTTCATGTTCACGCTGAGAATCATTTTCATTTGCCTGAGCTATCCTGCTTAGTGCATCTGCTATTTTCATAGTGGTAGTAGATTTCTTCTTCATGGATTCACCCTTTTTTCTAACCCCTAATGAGCTACTAGGTCAACTGCCACCTGTGCTTCTACCCCCACGAATGGTTTCCTGTCTCATTCCAGTGTTGCCTCCACTTCCTCCACTATTGTCATTGAATGTGACTGAATTAAACTCCCCGCTTATGCCAGTTGGTGCCCCCAAAATTTCATCACTATCTCCAGATCCTTCTTCCATATCATTTTCAGGAACTCCTTCGCTTGGAAGTGTCATGGAAGAAGGTGCCCATGACTGTGGTCCAGTCGCAACTATAGACCCAAAGAGTTGAGTCAATTCAGCCCGAAATTGAAGCCCTCTTTCTCTAAATTTCTCATAGCCTGGAACTTTCTGCGCATTCAACGCCAAAAATATTATACATTATACAAAAACGTTAACATGGGAGAAAATACAAGCTCAAATAAAGTTAAATGATTACCACTATTTTCTTCTCCCACCAATCATCAGGGGCACTAACAGTATTCCTTTCGGCATCCCATCCTAAACTTGTCTCACGAGCAGCCTATCCCATAACTGCCACTCCTTTCGCAAGGTATCAAATTTGTTCTTCAATTGGATTTTCGTATAAACTCTCCCAGTCTTTGCAGCAAAGTTCTCCTCAATACTTGTCTAAGCAGGCTTTGTCAAACTAGTTCCTCTTCTTCCCCCTTTTTCAACTTCTTCAATACACAGGTCAATAAAGACCTTTGTGGCTCTTATATCCCACGAAGCTTTGCTATTTTTTTTATTCATTATGCTATAAACCAATTACAACAGTTCAGTTATCACAAGTTCAACCCAAAAGGCATACCATTCAGTTCAGGAGATATGAATATAGGATAGTATTTAACAAGTATAGCCGCGTGTTTTATAATCCAACGGTATACATACACATTAATAATGACTTTTTTTCCCAGGGGAATTCTTTTCGGTTAACTGACCCAATTTGGCTACATATTTCGGTTAACCACTATAACACTGCAAAAGCAACCATCAAGCACAAAAGAGAAAAATTCAAGTGTCCTGTCTCCAAAATAAAATCTACCAAAGGGAAAATAAGATCAAAAAACCCAGATTTGATCAACACACACGAATGCTCTGTCTCTCATACACACACACACACACGAAGCACAACCAGTCACAACCGAGATCTTTCCCATCGTATACACACACACGATTACCATCAAACAAAATGAAGCCACAACTAGTCACAGGCGGCGTTGGCTAAGAAGATCGAGCTTAACTGAAACTCAACATTGTTTTTGGTTTGTCAATAACATAATTTTCTGTCATATCTGATCGGTGTCAAGAAAGCAACCAAAAAAATCAGTCACTACAAGTGAACAAAGCATAGGCAACCAGTGAAACCAACATCTGATTCGGAAGAAAAAAACGACGCTGGACACCTCTGTTTTGGGGGGAAAAAATGACGCTCGACGACCTCTGTTTCGGGGAAAAAATACGACGCTAGACGGATTCATAATGCACCAGATCTTCCATCTCCAGCCACAACTAACAAGGAAGAAGACAGCTCACCTAAAACGTTGGATCTGACCGACGGAAGAAAAGACGGCGACCAGAGCAGCCGATATCCGGAAGAACTCAACACCGAAGATATCAAAAATCTGTGAATGGATCTTCTTTTGGCAAGCCCAGTAACCTCACCAGCGCTGAAAGTCACGAGCTCAACGACCTCCCCGATGGCAAGAAGACCCGTCGAGCTTCAGAAGGGGCGACGACGAAAGAATGAATGCGCTTGTGTTCAATGAAAATCGTCCGCACGGAGTGTGTTCTTTCTTACCACCGTCGAGCTTCAGAAGGGGCGATGGTGATTTTTTCTGAATGGGAGGAGGCGATCTCACCGACGGCAACGAATTTTTCGTATAGGAAGCGACGATCTCACCGTTGGTGACACTAAAAGTAAGCAGAATGGGAGAAGAGAGATCTTTCAGCGAGCATATTTCAGAGCCACATACAAGTTTTCTACCGTTGAAGAAGCCTCTCTGATAGGAGTGATAATTGCGAGCCTTCAGAATCCATAATTTCCCAGCTTATACGAAAACCATGGTTTGGCTGGCCAAAACCATGGTTTTCACCGAAACCCAGGTTTTTCAAAATTTTGGGGTGTTTGGCAATCACCTTTTCCAAACCATGGTTTGGGAGCCAGAAGTGCTTCTAGGGTGATTCCCAAACACCCCTTTACTATACCCTGGCAAAACGTGTGTAGCTTTTAGTTCTTTGTCTAATGAGCTTTTGACAATTGAAATATAAATGCATATCAACTCAAACTAATTGGTTGAACAGAAAATATAATTGAAGAATATGAAGAGACTAATTATACTTACGATAGATTATTTAATTCATACCTATCTATACTTTTCCTTTTTTTTTAAAGGTAAAATCATGTTATTTCCAAGTCACACTGGACTTGAGATTAATCCATTTTAGGCCAAGAGTGGTTAAGGAATAGTGGTTCCAAAAGTATACTTTTCAGAATTCAAACTTGTATTTTTCTCCTTACAGGAGTAAACTACTACCATCTTAACTAACACCTTGTTGTCTCATAATTTCCTTTATTCATGGTTTATTAATGTTGTCCCACAACAAAGGCTTAATTTCCAACGAGTTGCTTGCCACACAAACGAATGTATATTTGTGTTGGGGACATTACATATTTGCAAGAGAAAATAAATAAGCCATTTTTTCTATATGGGATTAATTTTAAAACCTTTAAGACAATTGCATAATTGGATTTCTATTGGGAATTCAAACCTAACTTGTAGGTGAATTTATGCTCACGGCGGATCCAAGAGGGGCAAATTGCGTTTGTTTGTCCCTCATGATTCTCACGTTCCTTGGTAAGGAATGTTAAAAACAAATTTTAGCCCTCCAATTTTATTTATTCCCCTAATTTCATTTATTTGTAATTTCAGCTCCATTCATTCATCTTTGAACCTACTAATTGGCTCAGAGGACAAGAAAATTAATCCACCACCATCATCAATAACTTATTTCTTTCAATATATTAGGGGTTGGGGGGGAGGAGCTTCTTTATATCGAATGGAATGTGCAATCTTTGCCAAATCAAGCTGGAAAAATTTATCATACTCTAATCCTAAATCTTAAATCCAAAACCCTAATGTCTTGCCCGTGAATCATTAACTATTAATATCAATGATAAAACTCAACAAATGTTTATTTCACTCTTTTCAGAAAAAATTCGTTAATTTACAATATAATTTCTTAGCACACAACAGAACCAACGATAGATAATCAAATATACAAGATCTAGAAGTTTATATAATAATAGTCAATTTCATATATACCTTATTAATTTGGTATTCCATTGATCTGATGATTATAAAAAGCATACACCTATTTCCCTGATCGTCACCATTGTCATCTTCTTCTTGATTTGAAACTTCCATGGATAACATGTATAAATTGTTTTTACCAGAAACCATAAGAAAAACTTATGCTTTGGATAGTTGACGGCTACTTTTGTAGCTTTTGAAGCCAAAGTGATGTGCCTATATATATAGGGTGAGGAGACTAGGGTTTTTTCTTTCAGCCTATGGGGATATCACCTAACTGGGTTTGAAAGCGGTGATTCATGATGTGTGAGGTTGCGCACGTGTTTTGCACATGTAGATTTAATACAATTAAGAGAGTTTTAAGTCCAATTTAATCTAAAAAGTTTAAATATATTAAATCTAATGTCCTGTAGCTAATCATATTAAATCATCAAATTCTACTACCAAAACTGGGTGTTCGAGGCACTACTACAAATAATCAAATTTGCAGAAAATTTTTTCATCATCATAAAATCCACCATCAAATTTTGCAGAAGATTTTTGGTCGCAATGCAAGGTAATCTAGCTTGCGAGCTCCTGTTCCATAAGCATGTGGCCTTTTTTTCCCCCGTAACATAAGCATATAGCCATTTTTTGAGTGCAAACCAAATATGCAATTGAAATTATTGCTTTTTATGGAATTTTTACTAATTGGCCCATGGCTCCAAAAATATATGTTTGCGTATGAAAGAATATATTTGAAAGAAAATAATTAAAAATCTATAACCTTTTTCTTTACCCCTCAATTTTATAAATTTATTTTTCAAATTCCTAATGTTCTTGACAAAAAATACCAGCATTAGAATTGAAATGTAGATAAACATCCTCAATCATCAACATATTAAGTTTAATTTTCAAAATAACAATAATTATTACAAAAAATTACCATTTAATACTAATGGTGGTAGGGTTAAAGAACATAACTAAGAAGTTATTTTTAAAAGGCTAAAGTATTGTTGAGTCACTTAAGTTTACATAAAATTTCATTTTAATCCTTGAAGTTTAATAAATATATTCTTAGTCCTTTAAATTTAACCCCGTTAGTTGGGATATAAATAGGTCAGGCGGCCTGTAGGGACCTATAGCCTAACCTGTAAATGGCCTAACCTAATCTAACCTATTTAAATATCAAAACATGCTTAGGTCTGTAAAAGGCCTGTTTACTTTATTAGGCCAGGCTCAGGCCTGGTAATAAGTCTATTAGGCCTGTCAGGCAGCCTGGGACCTATTATCTTTTTTTTTTTAGGCTAAAATTGTAAATAGGCTTGGTTTGCTTATGAGTAGTTATTAGTTTGGACGAGTAAGATTTTGGTCCAAGCCGGCCAACGCCCCTTTGCCTCTTATATTTTTTGGTGCATATGCCCTTATGTTTTAATTGATACATACAGAATAGTCTTTCCCATTCTTTTACGAGCTCTTTTTTTTTTATTGTTCTTTTGGCCATTTGGCTATCAATGTATATATTATGCAAAGACATTAAACCTCCTCCCATGGTACTCTCGGTGTATCATGGTTCCCTACCCATATATTTATTTTAATAATTTGTTATGGAAAAATATGAATAAAAATTATGGGGGAAATACCCGTGTAGATTCTGTAGAAACAGGAGCACTCATATTGAAAGACTTAATGCTTTGCGGTTTGATGGTTTGTTGTAATTGTAGCAACTAGCAAAAACAAATTGTGTTAATTTGATAATTTCATATTTTCTATTTGTATTTTAGATAAATTGGGTTGAATTATTGTAATTTTGAATTTATTTATGTGTGTTTGAAATTTGTTAAAAAAATAGGCCTCTTAACATGTCACAGGCCAAGATAGGCCTAATTACAAGCCAAGCTTAAACCAAACAAAAGGCTTTTCACAGGCTGCAGGTCAGGCTTAGGCCAATAGGCCTCACCACAGGGCAAGCCTATTAAGGGTAAAGCCTGACCTATTTCCACCCTTCCCGTTAGTCTCACTAAGCAAAAATACTCGGCAATTTCTAAATAATGACTCGACATTTAAATACTAACATTAATTTTTAATATAAAATATGTAAACTAAAAAAATTTTGAAATAAAACATAAAAAAAGATGTCAACAAACGTGATTATTTCTATGATAATTTAAAAATACTTTTAATTTTAACTTTTTAAATTTTTCATGACCAGGTTTTTAAATTATGGTTTTGGATCTACTCTAAAAAAATAAAAATAAAACTAGTCCTTAAAATAATTATAATTTTAAAAATGTTTTAATATAAATTTTTAAGATTAATTAGATAATTTTTTCAATGATAAAAGTAAGGTGTTATTTTAAATAATTTTTTAATTTACATATTTAAATTAAAACTTAATATATCAGTATTTAAATATTGAGTCATATTTTTAAATTGCAAAGTTAGCTTTTTTTGTTAGTGAGATTAAGGAACTAAAAACATACTTTTTAAATTTAGAATGCAAAACTAAAACTTGATGCACCATATACTTCAGTCCTTTTATAATTAAAGGGCGTAACTAAAATCTTTTATAAAGTTGGAGAACTAAGTACATAATTTTGCTTATAAAAAACTAATACACATATGCAATTAAAAACCTTAGTGCAAAAAAAAAAAAAAAAAAGCCTTTGATGTGTTGACCTTCAAGTGTATCATTTGGAGGCGTCAAGTAGTAAATTCTAAGATGTACGAGTGTTTCCTTATTTCAAACTTCCCATAAACACGTCAATGACCTTATGATCTGCCATAAAACCAACTTTATTGATGAAAAGTTCTGTAAGTTTGTTCTTCCTAGCTATTTCAAGCATTTAACTTGCCCCCAATGGTCCAAAAAATAAAGTACTTGCCACGGAGATGAAATTTTTTAGGACCAAATTTAATTTGATATACATCAATACAAAATTATTAACTTAACTGTCATATTCCTAAATATATGGATAAAATAAATTAATTAGTTATGTGTGCATTTACATATAGCTAATGCTTAGTTTTATGCATACGCATAGCATGAGAATCTGGAGCATAGTTAAATAGTTGCGTAAGGCATATGCTGCTTGGTTTTTAATGAATAAAACCGCTGGAGATGTCAGTTAAATTAAGTTTTTTTTTTGGGGGGGGGGGGGGGAGAGGGGGTTGAGCAAACCTAAAGCCATGATTAACACATCTTTCATCCCATTTCTTGGTATCCCTCTCGTTCATCTCCATTGATGCCAAGAAAGAAGAAAGGAAACTAAGCCATGGCCCATGGGTCATCCTCTTGGTTGCGAAAAGGTCAAAATATGCTTTTCTATCTTTTTGAGTTTATGCTTTATTCTGGTACAAAGAGTCAGCAAATTAAATTATTATATGGATATTTGTGTTGTTTCTACAAGAACTAGCTGAAAACTATTGTTTTCAAGCCGTAGAAAAAGTATTACGTTTCAAGATGATGTACCCCTTTTCGTATAAACATGAATCAAATTGGCATTACTTAGCAGCATCAAGCTTTGAGGAGGGTGACGTGCTATTCCCTTTCTCTTCAACCTCTTTCACTCTCTGAAGAGCATCATTAATGGTTTTGGATACTTTATCAGAATGTTGCTCAACATCTCTCAAAATTATCTCAAGCTGTTGTTGGAGAACTGCTCTTCGCTTTCTCTCACGCTGTAACTCGGCAGCCAATTCCCGGATTTTTACATCTTTCTCATCCTGAGAATACCAAATGGTTGCAAAAAGACATGCATTATAAACATAACATAACAATAGTACAACATAGAGAAAACTATGAGAAGCATGAAGAAGTTGATTCAACAAAATTCTCTAGTCTTAAATATTGGGATATCCCAAATATGTCACGCATCTTAGGGAAAATTGGTTATATACTTAATCAGCTCAAAAAATGCTAGTTATTTCCTTGTATGACGTTATTCATTAAAAGTAATTATCAGCAGATTTCCAGCTTCCAAGAGCACTAATGCATAATTATAAGAACAAGGAAAGGGGTAATATAGGGAGAGAGTTTGTTGACATTCCGCGTTACCCTATATTTTGGACCAAAAATACTTCTAGAAGTTTCCCTATAAATCAGACCAGAGGGAGTATATTATTAACATCTTAACAAACAGATCCGTTCATTCAAAAAGCAAATAAAGGAAGCATGTTCTGCGCTTTTTCTTTTGTGCCGTGCCCCGAGGGGGGGTTGGGGGCACTTTCTAAGCACTTGGTTGTTAATAGAACACAATGGCGTCGTGTGATTCATGTAGCCGACCCCATCTAATAGGATAAGGCTTATTGTTGTTGTTGGGCACTTAGTCAACTTGACCAAACAAAAGAACTGGCCAAGAACAGCACGTTTAAATGCATTCCAAAGTTAGTCCTAATAATAATAAACTTCCATCAGGAATCATAAAAACTTTTAGAAATAAAATGACATTTTTAGTAAGTCCGACAGATCCCAAGAGATGTACCCGAACATGCATACTAAGTTATCAGAATCTATGCGAGAGCTTCACACCCTAATGCAAGCAACACAGCCATTTATCTTCTTTTTCATAGAATATTATGAACCAACAAGGACTGTCTCTCACCCACACTAGAGCTTGCGGATTGAAAACTAAACTTCTAGATGACATGTCCTTCCTTGCTTGATAAGTTTCTTACCCTCACTGCCACCCAATCCAGTCCAACATGAACCGGGTGCCGAGGTCGATCATTATTAGTTTATAGTTTCTGTGCCCCAACAATCAAACAGTGTTGATATGCAGATGAAGCATCACGCATAGGCACCATACATTTATCCTTCTCAAGATAGGGAGTCAGCAGATTATTTAAGGATTTGCTAAACAGGGCTAAGATTAGCATTTGTAAAGGGTGCATAATTGATTTACTAGTAGAAGATAGGGGCAACAATGCTTTTCCAATTCTCCTGGAGAAATTCACAAGTCACTGTCTGACTACAAAATGGAAATTTTACATCAATCAGAACATACGAGAAAAAACAAGGATATTTGCATGTGATTAATGAGAGAGATGTTCTCACTGAAAAACTGATGAATCTCACTTCGTGGCCAGAAGTGCTCTCAATTTAAGTAGCCATTCGAGGCCAAATAGACTAAGCTCAAACTTTCATTTTAAACTACATGTAGTTAAAAGGCTCAGGAAGAAGGATAAGGTGATTGGCAAAACCATCACTTAGAAACGCAGAGTCTATCCAAACATTAATGCAGGCCCATCAAGTAAAAGACTCCCAAGTTATGGAAAGTACGAAAACACTTGGGCAAGAGAAATCTGAGCACATTCTACATGCTGAGATTCAGGATACTCTATACACAGCAGATTTGAATATTGGTCAGAACAATCTAAAGGATGAAGATAATAAATCCAAAGTGCATATTTTCTCACTCTGTTAAGTGTTGACTAAGTACATATCCATAATCATATAATAGGAATAATCACTGAGCTCAGTAAAGAGTAAATGACCAAACATTTCATTCACAAAGCAGCACTGACCAGTTCAAGATTTAAGGGTTCAGATAGTTTGGAACTGCCATTAGCAAACCAATGCCAAAAATAAGAAAATCAGGAAATTTTATGAGTTAATTCTAATCCATGCTGCACTCATGCTGATCTAGGGGCGTGTGACGCTTGGGGTGGATTGAATGTCATCATTCATCAAAATGCAGCACATATTATATACATTGTGAAAAATTGGTTCTCTAATCTAAAAAGTTGCATTCAATTATCAGTCATGAACATTTATTTTTTTCCCTCATTCCAAGAGTAAAAAAGTAAAGAAAATAGGACAAATGAAATATCCTATTATTAAACGGTGCACATTAATTTAGAATATTTTCAAGTTAGTGTGCTTGAACCTCATTCTCTTTCCGTTGGGATGCTTTCAAATGCACTGTTTCTGGAAAATGAAGCGGATGATTATGCTCGTCAACAAAGTCAACAATTCTATATTTTCCATTTATGCGTGACACAGTCATTCTTGCTTTACATCCTGTTCTTGTCTCTGGTCGAGGATGGATTGTTTTATAATCTCTTTTATCTGGTCTTCGTACACCTTCCTTGCAACACACATATTTATATGAAGTAATGGTGCCATCCTTCCTACTCTTGCTGAAATACTGCTTTCTAACACCAAATCCAGTTTTGCCACCATAACTCGACCAATATTGCCATGCTTCTTCCAAAGTTTCAAATTCAAGTCCCAATCTTGGGGTTAAATTTGTATCCATCTAATCAAACCTACACAAGATGATTACAAGTGCATTATTTTATTTGACATTCAAACATTCATTTTTACCATTTTTTGCGTTAAAATTTGGATATTGCTTAAAATGTTGCTGTAATTGAACGGAATTTTTATTCCCCTTCAAAAAGATATGCATACATTCAATGATTTATAAGCTCATTCAATATTTCAAAATTTTACATTCACCTTGAGAAAGGGAAAAAAACCAATTCAACAATTTATAAAGTCATTAGGCACTACCATTATCCAACATAACAAAGCAATACAGAAGACAATCACAATAAAACATCATTCAGCATTATCCAGCACAAGGAAAAAAATTATCCAATGACACCAATCACCAAGAAAACGTTTACAATAATCACACAAAACAGCAATCACCAATGATCAATATGACTAAAAATGTGCCTTATATCAGTCACCAATCTAAAGTTTTTTTCCCCCCTGTCGCACCCATCAAGCACTATTCAACATAAAAAATAACTTTGCCTAACAGCAGCAAAACTCTCAGAGTATTCATCTAATCTAACATAACACCAAAAAAATACTTTCTTTGATTGATTCTGCACTATAAAAAAAAAAAAAGAAGGTAAATTTCAAAACTCCAAAAGACCAGAAACCAATCCAAACAATAGCTGAGGAGGGGGAAAATTACATTAGCAAACCATTGATGCTTTCTCACTTGCTCTGTTCTTCCTCTAAATTTTGTCACTCTTTAAACCCTAACATCGAGCCAAATAGCCTCGTTCGTCCACATTTCGTTTTCTTCAGTACTTAGTCGACGATTTTTTATTCTTTCTCTGCCGTAGCATTCGAACCCAGAAAACCTCCCTCCGTCGAGCTTTCACGCCGAGAAAGCCTTCACATACCACCACAATCCTTTCCAGCGCCGGAGGAAGAAAGGAGCAAGTGACTGGGTTTTTACCTTTGTTTGTGAACCAACGGTCATGATTTTCTAGAACATTGAAGGGCGAGGATCTCTCAGGAAAAACGACGTCGTTATATTTATATTTATCCACCGTTAGATCTAACTAACGGTCAACGTTTCTTACCTTGCAGGCCAACTGGAGACAGCCCAAATGCGAAATCATATGGTGTCGTTTTTATCCTCTGCCCTCCTTTCATTCTACTGTAAACCTCTCTCTCTCTCTTCGACTTTTATTGAGTTCTTTTGAAGCTTCGCAGTAAAATATCGCCTAACGTTGCAAAGCGGAAGGATCTTCCATTTCTATTCTCAGTAAGTAATGGTGTTTTGGTTTGTTATTTTCGGTTCGGTTTCCGTTTTCAAATATACAGACGGTCACTGGCACAATCATATTTTTGCACCTTATGTACTGTTTGCTAGCATGGCCTCTTAGTGGGAATCCTTCACTTCCTTGTAGCTGTGTTTTTTTTCCCTCCCAAGAAAAAGGCTTGTACTGTAACAACTTAATGTGAAGAGAATTGCTTGGATATTGCTATTATGGGACAGTTATGGGGTGGGTAATCTTTTACTTCAAAACTATTTCGAACCAAGACAGAAAGTTCTCTGTTGACCAGTGGGTGTTGGAAATTATTGAATTTATTGAGGCTTATCAAATTGATTAGTGTGTTATGAATATGATGTGTTTTTGGTACCTGAAGTTTAGGAGTAAGATTTCTAAGATTGTGGTGTTTGAGATATTTTGGGTAATTTGGTGTAGTCATTCTAACTTATTATCTCTTGTTAACTGTTTTCTTGCCCCCAGGAAGGGGTAGTTTTCTGAACTGAAATTATTTCCTTTTAAAGTTGTAGATTTTGCAAGGGAAATTTGACTTTGACTATTTTATCATATAGAAGATAAGTAATTTCAATCTTTTTATCGATTGTCAACATTGAAGTGCTTGAGTGCATATTGGTAGCATTGGACAAATTTTTAGAAACTGATGTTAAGATTCATATTTAAAGAATAATGAGTGTCTATTAACATATTCACTGATGAGTGATAAGACAGATATCTACAAGGAGAAACAGTAGCAGATGCTAAGGAACTTATTGTGAAATTTTTTGGCTGGGTCATGGTATGCGATATACATGGTCTGGTTTGGCTGTTATTGCTGCAAAAGCAAGTGAAGGCTTTGGGTACATATTGATGACCCTGTGGATTCTGAATGTCTTCTATTAAAATAAACAAGAAGGGAAAATATAGGAGGCTGTTGTTCTGCTCTAAACAATGAGAATTAGCAACAGTTTGAGCAGTAATGGAAAATGACAGAAGAATAGAGGATAGGAAGAACTTGGATTTAACTTTTTCATTTGCACATTCGTTTGAAACTTAGCTTCAATCTCAGTGTCAATTTTCAACTCTTGCTCTCTATTAAAGAGGTATTTATAAGCTTATCCTTTTCCAACTGATAGGATTTTTATAAAAATAAATGACTTGTCAACACTTCTTTAGCTAGGACTTTGGCTCTTTATGCATGATTGTGGGAGTTATTTGCCACAGAAGTTACAAAATAATCTTATCTTTTCGGCTTTATGCACTGTGAGGTAGCTTGGAAATTTGCAGGAAGATTTTGACTGAAACTGGAGATCTTCTGCTCTATCTTATGGAAGTTTGGGACTAAAAGGAGAATAAGAGCATTGAAGTTTTGTTCTCTCTTCTGGAGTGTTAGGTGTTTCAGTTGGAGAATACACATATTTAATTTTAGTAGGACAGGCTGGTTTCTTAGCTTTCTTATGAGTTTCAGCTGATGGAAGTTTTTTCCATAGTGCCCTTTATCTTATATGTAAAGAGATTGGGTTGCTTTTTGGAACCAATTTACATTATTTCTTCCCTGTTTTCCTCTTTTCTTTTTTTTTTTTTTTTGGGGGGGGGGGGGGGTTTGTTAGGATGATTCTTGATCTCACACATGCTAATAAATAAACTCATATATTATTTGAGAGATAACTAAGTTTCTATTTGTATGGCACACCTAGTCTATTGGTGTTAAATTATGATAGCACCATGATGATGCAATGACATTGAACCATCAAATCATTTCTTACCTTCCCATATTTTTTACCACGGCAGTTTCCTTCCTTAACAGGGTCTTTCGACCCTGTAAATTTGATCATATTTGACGAAGAATGCACTGAGTAATTAACTCCTCCGTTTCTGCTTTATTATTGATGAAAGTTAATACATAAATAGAGGCTTCTAGGGTAAATCTAAGACACATCAAGATAAATCTAGATAAAGATAAATACTAATCAGATTTATACTAGAACTACCTAATTAAATTTTAAATAAACTAATAAAGGTAAATAACTAGGCCCATTTAGATGGTCTTGGGCTTGCTACTTCTAACATCCCCCTCAAGTTGGAGAATAGATGTTCTTCATTCCTAGCCTGCTTGGGAATCCTTCAAACTTTGTAGTTGACAAGGCTTTGGTTAGTGTATCTGCAACTTGTTGATTTGATGATGTATACATGACATCGATCTGCTTGGCTTCTATCAAACTTTGTAGTTGACAAGGCTTTGGTTAGTATATCTGCAACTTGTTGATTTGATGATGTATATATGACATCGATCTGCTTGGCTTCTATCTTTTCTCTGATGAAATGCTGGTCTATCTCAACATGCTTCATCTTAGCATGATGCACTGGATTTTTCACAATCTTGATAGTGGTTGTATTGTCACAAAACGTCTTTATAGATCCATCATAAGGTCTCAACTCTTCAAGGAGTCTAGCTTGATAGTGGCTGTATCGTCACGAAACCTTACCTTGCTGCCTTTAGATTCCATGTGTAGAGAAATCTGGCTAAATTGCTTGGTTGTATTCAACTCAAGAAGGCAGTTTATATGCAACGTAGGAGCCTCAATCATAATGGCTCATCAATACCCTGATCTAACACCGTGGTTCTTGGGATTAATAGGCCTGGCCTAGTTTCTATTACACCACTTGTGTACATGGTGCACTTTGGCCATCGTTTTGTGGGGTTCAAACCTTTTAAAGTTATTTTGGGAAACAATTGTTTTTTTAGATATTTTGCATCTTATTGATCCTGCCCTCTCTTGCTTTCTATATTTCTTTTGGTTTAACACTGGCATTGAGGTTAAAAGTGTATATGCGATGTGAACGTTTTATTGTTATTACCGTTACTTTCTACAAAGTTTTTGACTAAGTTGTGTGCATGTGCATAATCTATAGCAGCCATAATATTCCTTAGTTATGAATAGTATGACTCATTTTTTAACTCCATGCAACACACAGGGCACCTTGTTTTGTTTTCTTAATAGTGAAACTTTAATTTCTTGTAATTTTTGTGAAATCAGTCTTTTGCATCAATATATTATGAAATTATGGTTTGATTTATTTGGTAGCCTGGTGATTTATCTGCTGAATAGAAGCTGAAAATTTTTATATCATGACAAATTGAACTATTTTAGGTCAATGTTTATAACTGGAATTCTTGTGGATTTTTGTGACAGTGGAGGACAAGGGAACTGATGGAGAACAAGGATCTGTAGAAACGAGTACAAGCATATTAGGTGGAATTGAATTTCAAGAACCCTATGTGGGCATGGAGTTTAATTCTGAAGAAGATGCCAGGAAATACTATGTTGAATATGCTAGACGGGTGGGATTTGTAGTACGTATCATGCAACGTCGCCGTTCAGGTGTAGATGGTAGGACTCTTGCCCGTCGACTTGGATGTAACAAACAAGGTTTCTCTCCAAATTGTAAGGGCACAATTGGACCAGACAAAAAGCCAAGGCCAAGTGCTCGAGAAGGTTGCAAGGCAACAATTTTAGTGAAGTTGGAAAAATCTGGAAAATGGGTTGTTACAAGATTTGTAAAGGATCACAACCATCCTCTAATTGTTACAGCAAATGGGTTCATCACACCGGTGAGCTTTTGTTCTGGTTTAAATAATACATTCTGAATTGGAGCTTTTTTATTGACTTAAATAAGGGTTAAGGTGCAAATTTACCCTAAAAGTTTTCACTCAGGAGAATTGTTGTCCCATAAGTTTCTTCAGATTCAAGGTTGCCTTGGAAATGTTAAACCGCAGCCATGTTACCTCTTACCGTTAAAAATGTTAACAGTAATGTGAATATTCTAACGGTCAGTGTTAGTTTTTAATGGGGGTTGGAAGCACTGA
>NW_021637856.1:0-57379 GCF_004799145.2 Neltuma alba | reverse complement strand
TTTTTGGTTTGTCAATAACATAATTTTCTGTCATATCTGATCGGTGTCAAGAAAGCAACCAAAAAAATCAGTCACTACAAGTGAAAAAGCATAGGCAAACCCAGTGAAACCAACATCTGATTCGGAAGAAAAAACGACGCTGGACACCTCTGTTTGGGGGGAAAAAATGACGCTCGACGACCTCTGTTTCGGGGAAAAATACGACGCTAGACGGATTCATAATGCACCAGATCTTCCATCTCCAGCCACAACTAACAAGGAAAGAAGACAGCTCACCTAAAACGTTGGATCTGACCGGACGGAAGAAAAGACGGCGACCAGAGCAGCCGATATCCGGAAGAACTCAACACCGAAGATATCAAAAATCTGTGAATGGATCTTCTTTTGGCAAGCCCAGTAACCTCACCAGCGCTGAAAGTCACGAGCTCAACGACCTCCCCGATGGCAAGAGAGACCCGTCGAGCTTCAGAAGGGGCGACGACGAAAGAATGAATGCGCTTGTGTTCAATGAAAATCGTCCGCACGGAGTGTGTTCTTTCTTACCACCGTCGAGCTTCAGAAGGGGCGATGGTGATTTTTTCTGAATGGGAGGAGGCGATCTCACCGACGGCAACGAATTTTTTCGTATAGGAAGCGACGATCTCACCGTTGGTGACACTAAAGTAAGCAGAATGGGAGAAGAGAGATCTTTCAGCGAGCATATTTCAGAGCCACATACAAGTTTTCTACCGTTGAAGAAGCCTCTCTGATAGGAGTGATAATTGCGAGCCTTCAGAATCCTAATTTTCCCAGCTTATACGAAAACCATGGTTTGGCTGGCCAAAACCATGGTTTTCAACCGAACACCCAGGTTTTTCAAAATTTTGGGGTGTTTGGCAATCACCTTTTCCAAAACCATGGTTTGGGGAGCCAGAAGTGCTTCTAGGGTGATTCCCAAACACCCTTTACTATACCCTGGCCAAAACGTTGTAGCTTTTAGTTCTTTGTCTAATGAGCTTTTGACAATTGAAATATAAATGCATATCAACTCAAACTAATTGGTTGAAACAGAAAATATAATTGAAGAATATGAAGAGACTAATTATACTTACGATAGATTATTTAATTCATACCTATCTATACTTTTCCTTTTTTTTAAGGTAAAATCATGTTATTTCCAAGTCACACTGGACTTGAGATTAATCCATTTAGGCCAAGAGTGGTTAAGGAATAGTGGTTCCAAAAGTATACTTTTCAGAATTCAAACTTGTATTTTTCTCCTTACAGGAGTAAACTACTACCATCTTAACTAACACCTTGTTGTCTCATAATTTCCTTTATTCATGGTTTATTAATGTTGTCCCACAACAAAGGCTTAATTTCCAACGAGTTGCTTGCCACACAAACGAATGTATATTTGTGTTGGGGACATTACATATTTGCAAGAGAAAATAAATAAGCCATTTTTTCTATATGGGATTAATTTTAAAACCTTTAAGACAATTGCATAATTGGATTTCTATTGGGAATTCAAACCTAACTTGTAGGTGAATTTATGCTCACGGCGGATCCAAGAGGGGCAAATTGCGTTTGTTTGTCCCTCATGATTCTCACGTTCCTTGGTAAGGAATGTTAAAAACAAATTTTAGCCCTCCAATTTTATTTATTCCCCTAATTTCATTTATTTGTAATTTCAGCTCCATTCATTCATCTTTGAACCTACTAATTGGCTCAGAGGACAAGAAAATTAATCCACCACCATCATCAATAACTTATTTCTTTCAATATATTAGGGGTTGGGGGGGAGGAGCTTCTTTATATCGAATGGAATGTGCAATCTTTGCCAAATCAAGCTGGAAAAATTTATCATACTCTAATCCTAAATCTTAAATCCAAAACCCTAATGTCTTGCCCGTGAATCATTAACTATTAATATCAATGATAAAACTCAACAAATGTTTATTTCACTCTTTTCAGAAAAAATTCGTTAATTTACAATATAATTTCTTAGCACACAACAGAACCAACGATAGATAATCAAATATACAAGATCTAGAAGTTTATATAATAATAGTCAATTTCATATATACCTTATTAATTTGGTATTCCATTGATCTGATGATTATAAAAAGCATACACCTATTTCCCTGATCGTCACCATTGTCATCTTCTTCTTGATTTGAAACTTCCATGGATAACATGTATAAATTGTTTTTACCAGAAACCATAAGAAAAACTTATGCTTTGGATAGTTGACGGCTACTTTTGTAGCTTTTGAAGCCAAAGTGATGTGCCTATATATATAGGGTGAGGAGACTAGGGTTTTTCTTTCAGCCTATGGGGATATCACCTAACTAGGGTTTGAAAGCGGTGATTCATGATGTGTGAGGTTGCGCACGTGTTTTGCACATGTAGATTTAATACAATTAAGAGAGTTTTAAGTCCAATTTAATCTAAAAAGTTTAAATATATTAAATCTAATGTCCTGTAGCTAATCATATTAAATCATCAAATTCTACTACCAAAAATGGGTGTTCGAGGCACTACTACAAATAATCAAATTTGCAAAAATTTTTTCATCATCATCAAATCCACCATGAAATTTGCAGAAGATTTTTGGTCGCAATGCAAGGTAATCTAGCTTGCGAGCTCCTGTTCCATAAGCATGTGGCCTTTTTTTCCCCCGTAACATAAGCATATAACCATTTTTGAGTGCAAACCAAATATGCAATTGAAATTATTGCTTTTTATGGAATTTTTACTAATTGGCCCATGGCTCCAAAAATATATGTTTGCGTATGAAAGAATATATTTGAAAGAAAATAATTAAAAATCTATAACCTTTTTCTTTACCCCTCAATTTTATAAATTTATTTTTCAAATTCCTAATGTTCTTGACAAAAAATACCAGCATTAGAATTGAAATGTAGATAAACATCCTCAATCATCAACATATTAAGTTTAATTTTCAAAATAACAATAATTATTACAAAAAATTACCATTTAATACTAATGGTGGTAGGGTTAAAGAACATAACTAAGAAGTTATTTTTAAAAGGCTAAAGTATTGTTGAGTCACTTAAGTTTACATAAAATTTCATTTTAATCCTTGAAGTTTAATAAATATATTCTTAGTCCTTTAAATTTAACCCCGTTAGTTGGGATATAAATAGGTCAGGCGGCCTGTAGGGACCTATAGCCTAACCTGTAAATGGCCTAACCTAATCTAACCTATTTAAATATCAGAACATGCTTAGGTCTGTAAAAGGCCTGTTTACTTTATTAGGCCAGTCTCAGGCCTGGTAATAAGTCTATTAGGCCTGTCAGCAGCCTGGACCTATTATCTTTCTTTTTTAGGCTAAAATTGTAAATAGGCTTGGTTTGCTTATGAGTAGTTATTAGTTTGGACGAGTAAGATTTTGGTCCAAGCCGGCCAACGCCCCTTTGCCTCTTATATTTTTTGGTGCATGCCCTTATGTTTTAATTGATACATACAGAATAGTCTGTCCCATTCTTTTACGAGCTCTTTTTTTTTTATTGTTCTTTTGGCCATTTGGCTATCAATGTATATATTATGCAAAGACATTAAACCTCCTCCCATGGTACTCTCGGTGTATCATGGTTCCCTACCCATATATTTATTTTAATAATTTGTTATGGAAAAATATGAATAAAAATTATGGGGGAAATACCGTGTAGATTCTGTAGAAAAGGAGCACTCATATTGAAAGACTTAATGCTTTGCGGTTTGATGGTTTGTTGTAATTGTAGCAACTAGCAAAAACAAATTGTGTTAATTTGATAATTTCATATTTTCTATTTGTATTTTAGATAAATTGGGTTGAATTATTGTAATTTTAAATTTATTTATGTGTGTTTGAAATTTGTTAAAAAAATAGGTCTCTTAACATGTCACAGGCCAAGATAGGCCTAATTACAAGCCAAGCTTAAACCAAATAAAAGGCTTTTCACAGGCTGCAGGTCAGGCTTAGGCCAATAGGCCTCACCACAGGGCAGGCCTATTAAAGGTAAAGCCTGACCTATTTCCACCCTTTCCCGTTAGTCTCACTAAGCAAAAATACTCGGCAATTTCTAAATAATGACTCGACATTTAAATACTAACATTAATTTTTAATATAAAATATGTAAACTAAAAAATTTTGAAATAAAACATAAAAAAAGATGTCAACAAACGTGATTATTTCTATGATAATTTAAAAATACTTTTAATTTTAACTTTTTAAATTTTTCATGACCAGGTTTTTAAATTATGGTTTTGGATCTACTATAAAAAAAATAAAAATAAACTAGTCCTTAAAATAATTATAATTTTAAAAATGTTTTAATATAAATTTTTAAGATTAATTAGATAATTTTTTCAATGATAAAAGTAAGGTGTTATTTTAAATAATTTTTTAATTTACATATTTAAATTAAAACTTAATATATCAGTATTTAAATATTGAGTCATATTTTTAAATTGCAAAGTTAGCTTTTTTGTTAGTGAGATTAAGGAACTAAAAACATACTTTTTAAATTTAGAATGCAAAACTAAAACTTGATGCACCATATACTTCAGTCCTTTTATAATTAAAGGGCGTAACTAAAATCTTTTATAAAGTTGGAGAACTAAGTACATAATTTTGCTTATAAAAAACTAATACACATATGCAATTAAAAACCTTAGTGCAAAAAAAAAAAAAAAAGCCTTTGATGTGTTGACCTTCAAGTGTATCATTTGGAGGCGTCAAGTAGTAAATTCTAAGATGTACGAGTGCTTCCTTATTTCAAACTTCCCATAAACACGTCAATGACCTTATGATCTGCCATAAAACCAACTTTATTGATGAAAAGTTCTGTAAGTTTGTTCTTCCTAGCTATTTCAAGCATTTAACTTGCCCCCAATGGTCCAAAAATAAAGTACTTGCCACGGAGATGAATTTTTTAGGACCAAATTTAATTTGATATACATCAATACAAAATTATTAACTTAACTGTCATATTCCTAAATATATGGATAAAATAAATTAATTAGTTATGTGTGCATTTACATATAGCTAATGCTTAGTTTTATGCATACGCATAGCATGAGAATCTGGAGCATAGTTAAATAGTTGCGTAAGGCATATGCTGCTTGGTTTTTAATGAATAAAACCGCTGGAGATGTCAGTTAAATTAAGTTTTTTTTTGGGGGGGGGGGGGAGAGGGGGTTGAGCAAACCTAAAGCCATGATTAACACATCTTTCATCCCATTTCTTGGTATCCCTCTCGTTCATCTCCATTGATGCCAAGAAAGAAGAAAGGAAACTAAGCCATGGCCCATGGGTCATCCTCTTGGTTGCGAAAAGGTCAAAATATGCTTTTCTATCTTTTTGAGTTTATGCTTTATTCTGGTACAAAGAGTCAGCAAATTAAATTATTATATGGATATTTGTGTTGTTTCTACAAGAACTAGCTGAAAACTATTGTTTTCAAGCCGTAGAAAAAGTATTACGTTTCAAGATGATGTACCCCTTTTCGTATAAACATGAATCAAATTGGCATTACTTAGCAGCATCAAGCTTTGAGGAGGGTGACGTGCTATTCCCTTTCTCTTCAACCTCTTTCACTCTCTGAAGAGCATCATTAATGGTTTTGGATACTTTATCAGAATGTTGCTCAACATCTCTCAAAATTATCTCAAGCTGTTGTTGGAGAACTGCTCTTCGCTTTCTCTCACGCTGTAACTCGGCAGCCAATTCCCGGATTTTTACATCTTTCTCATCCTGAGAATACCAAATGGTTGCAAAAAGACATGCATTATAAACATAACATAACAATAGTACAACATAGAGAAAACTATGAGAAGCATGAAGAAGTTGATTCAACAAAATTCTCTAGTCTTAAATATTGGGATATCCCAAATATGTCACGCATCTTAGGGAAAATTGGTTATATACTTAATCAGCTCAAAAAATGCTAGTTATTTCCTTGTATGACGTTATTCATTAAAAGTAATTATCAGCAGATTTCCAGCTTCCAAGAGCACTAATGCATAATTATAAGAACAAGGAAAGGGGTAATATAGGGAGAGAGTTTGTTGACATTCCGCGTTACCCTATATTTTGGACCAAAAATACTTCTAGAAGTTTCCCTATAAATCAGACCAGAGGGAGTATATTATTAACATCTTAACAAACAGATCCGTTCATTCAAAAAGCAAATAAAGGAAGCATGTTCTGCGCTTTTTCTTTTGTGCCGTGCCCCGAGGGGGGGTTGGGGGCACTTTCTAAGCACTTGGTTGTTAATAGAACACAATGGCGTCGTGTGATTCATGTAGCCGACCCCATCTAATAGGATAAGGCTTATTGTTGTTGTTGGGCACTTAGTCAACTTGACCAAACAAAAGAACTGGCCAAGAACAGCACGTTTAAATGCATTCCAAAGTTAGTCCTAATAATAATAAACTTCCATCAGGAATCATAAAAACTTTTAGAAATAAAATGACATTTTTAGTAAGTCCGACAGATCCCAAGAGATGTACCCGAACATGCATACTAAGTTATCAGAATCTATGCGAGAGCTTCACACCCTAATGCAAGCAACACAGCCATTTATCTTCTTTTTCATAGAATATTATGAACCAACAAGGACTGTCTCTCACCCACACTAGAGCTTGCGGATTGAAAACTAAACTTCTAGATGACATGTCCTTCCTTGCTTGATAAGTTTCTTACCCTCACTGCCACCCAATCCAGTCCAACATGAACCGGGTGCCGAGGTCGATCATTATTAGTTTATAGTTTCTGTGCCCCAACAATCAAACAGTGTTGATATGCAGATGAAGCATCACGCATAGGCACCATACATTTATCCTTCTCAAGATAGGGAGTCAGCAGATTATTTAAGGATTTGCTAAACAGGGCTAAGATTAGCATTTGTAAAGGGTGCATAATTGATTTACTAGTAGAAGATAGGGGCAACAATGCTTTTCCAATTCTCCTGGAGAAATTCACAAGTCACTGTCTGACTACAAAATGGAAATTTTACATCAATCAGAACATACGAGAAAAAACAAGGATATTTGCATGTGATTAATGAGAGAGATGTTCTCACTGAAAAACTGATGAATCTCACTTCGTGGCCAGAAGTGCTCTCAATTTAAGTAGCCATTCGAGGCCAAATAGACTAAGCTCAAACTTTCATTTTAAACTACATGTAGTTAAAAGGCTCAGGAAGAAGGATAAGGTGATTGGCAAAACCATCACTTAGAAACGCAGAGTCTATCCAAACATTAATGCAGGCCCATCAAGTAAAAGACTCCCAAGTTATGGAAAGTACGAAACACTTGGGCAAGAGAAATCTGAGCACATTCTACATGCTGAGATTCAGGATACTCTATACACAGCAGATTTGAATATTGGTCAGAACAATCTAAAGGATGAAGATAATAAATCCAAAGTGCATATTTTCTCACTCTGTTAAGTGTTGACTAAGTACATATCCATAATCATATAATAGGAATAATCACTGAGCTCAGTAAAGAGTAAATGACCAAACATTTCATTCACAAAGCAGCACTGACCAGTTCAAGATTTAAGGGTTCAGATAGTTTGGAACTGCCATTAGCAAACCAATGCCAAAAATAAGAAAATCAGGAAATTTTATGAGTTAATTCTAATCCATGCTGCACTCATGCTGATCTAGGGGCGTGTGACGCTTGGGGTGGATTGAATGTCATCATTCATCAAAATGCAGCACATATTATATACATTGTGAAAAATTGGTTCTCTAATCTAAAAAGTTGCATTCAATTATCAGTCATGAACATTTATTTTTTTCCCTCATTCCAAGAGTAAAAAAGTAAAGAAAATAGGACAAATGAAATATCCTATTATTAAACGGTGCACATTAATTTAGAATATTTTCAAGTTAGTGTGCTTGAACCTCATTCTCTTTCCGTTGGGATGCTTTCAAATGCACTGTTTCTGGAAAATGAAGCGGATGATTATGCTCGTCAACAAAGTCAACAATTCTATATTTTCCATTTATGCGTGACACAGTCATTCTTGCTTTACATCCTGTTCTTGTCTCTGGTCGAGGATGGATTGTTTTATAATCTCTTTTATCTGGTCTTCGTACACCTTCCTTGCAACACACATATTTATATGAAGTAATGGTGCCATCCTTCCTACTCTTGCTGAAATACTGCTTTCTAACACCAAATCCAGTTTTGCCACCATAACTCGACCAATATTGCCATGCTTCTTCCAAAGTTTCAAATTCAAGTCCCAATCTTGGGGTTAAATTTGTATCCATCTAATCAAACCTACACAAGATGATTACAAGTGCATTATTTTATTTGACATTCAAACATTCATTTTTACCATTTTTTGCGTTAAAATTTGGATATTGCTTAAAATGTTGCTGTAATTGAACGGAATTTTTATTCCCCTTCAAAAAGATATGCATACATTCAATGATTTATAAGCTCATTCAATATTTCAAAATTTTACATTCACCTTGAGAAAGGGAAAAAAACCAATTCAACAATTTATAAAGTCATTAGGCACTACCATTATCCAACATAACAAAGCAATACAGAAGACAATCACAATAAAACATCATTCAGCATTATCCAGCACAAGGAAAAAAATTATCCAATGACACCAATCACCAAGAAAACGTTTACAATAATCACACAAAACAGCAATCACCAATGATCAATATGACTAAAAATGTGCCTTATATCAGTCACCAATCTAAAGTTTTTTTCCCCCCTGTCGCACCCATCAAGCACTATTCAACATAAAAAATAACTTTGCCTAACAGCAGCAAAACTCTCAGAGTATTCATCTAATCTAACATAACACCAAAAAAATACTTTCTTTGATTGATTCTGCACTATAAAAAAAAAAAAAGAAGGTAAATTTCAAAACTCCAAAAGACCAGAAACCAATCCAAACAATAGCTGAGGAGGGGGAAAATTACATTAGCAAACCATTGATGCTTTCTCACTTGCTCTGTTCTTCCTCTAAATTTTGTCACTCTTTAAACCCTAACATCGAGCCAAATAGCCTCGTTCGTCCACATTTCGTTTTCTTCAGTACTTAGTCGACGATTTTTTATTCTTTCTCTGCCGTAGCATTCGAACCCAGAAAACCTCCCTCCGTCGAGCTTTCACGCCGAGAAAGCCTTCACATACCACCACAATCCTTTCCAGCGCCGGAGGAAGAAAGGAGCAAGTGACTGGGTTTTTACCTTTGTTTGTGAACCAACGGTCATGATTTTCTAGAACATTGAAGGGCGAGGATCTCTCAGGAAAAACGACGTCGTTATATTTATATTTATCCACCGTTAGATCTAACTAACGGTCAACGTTTCTTACCTTGCAGGCCAACTGGAGACAGCCCAAATGCGAAATCATATGGTGTCGTTTTTATCCTCTGCCCTCCTTTCATTCTACTGTAAACCTCTCTCTCTCTCTTCGACTTTTATTGAGTTCTTTTGAAGCTTCGCAGTAAAATATCGCCTAACGTTGCAAAGCGGAAGGATCTTCCATTTCTATTCTCAGTAAGTAATGGTGTTTTGGTTTGTTATTTTCGGTTCGGTTTCCGTTTTCAAATATACAGACGGTCACTGGCACAATCATATTTTTGCACCTTATGTACTGTTTGCTAGCATGGCCTCTTAGTGGGAATCCTTCACTTCCTTGTAGCTGTGTTTTTTTTCCCTCCCAAGAAAAAGGCTTGTACTGTAACAACTTAATGTGAAGAGAATTGCTTGGATATTGCTATTATGGGACAGTTATGGGGTGGGTAATCTTTTACTTCAAAACTATTTCGAACCAAGACAGAAAGTTCTCTGTTGACCAGTGGGTGTTGGAAATTATTGAATTTATTGAGGCTTATCAAATTGATTAGTGTGTTATGAATATGATGTGTTTTTGGTACCTGAAGTTTAGGAGTAAGATTTCTAAGATTGTGGTGTTTGAGATATTTTGGGTAATTTGGTGTAGTCATTCTAACTTATTATCTCTTGTTAACTGTTTTCTTGCCCCCAGGAAGGGGTAGTTTTCTGAACTGAAATTATTTCCTTTTAAAGTTGTAGATTTTGCAAGGGAAATTTGACTTTGACTATTTTATCATATAGAAGATAAGTAATTTCAATCTTTTTATCGATTGTCAACATTGAAGTGCTTGAGTGCATATTGGTAGCATTGGACAAATTTTTAGAAACTGATGTTAAGATTCATATTTAAAGAATAATGAGTGTCTATTAACATATTCACTGATGAGTGATAAGACAGATATCTACAAGGAGAAACAGTAGCAGATGCTAAGGAACTTATTGTGAAATTTTTTGGCTGGGTCATGGTATGCGATATACATGGTCTGGTTTGGCTGTTATTGCTGCAAAAGCAAGTGAAGGCTTTGGGTACATATTGATGACCCTGTGGATTCTGAATGTCTTCTATTAAAATAAACAAGAAGGGAAAATATAGGAGGCTGTTGTTCTGCTCTAAACAATGAGAATTAGCAACAGTTTGAGCAGTAATGGAAAATGACAGAAGAATAGAGGATAGGAAGAACTTGGATTTAACTTTTTCATTTGCACATTCGTTTGAAACTTAGCTTCAATCTCAGTGTCAATTTTCAACTCTTGCTCTCTATTAAAGAGGTATTTATAAGCTTATCCTTTTCCAACTGATAGGATTTTTATAAAAATAAATGACTTGTCAACACTTCTTTAGCTAGGACTTTGGCTCTTTATGCATGATTGTGGGAGTTATTTGCCACAGAAGTTACAAAATAATCTTATCTTTTCGGCTTTATGCACTGTGAGGTAGCTTGGAAATTTGCAGGAAGATTTTGACTGAAACTGGAGATCTTCTGCTCTATCTTATGGAAGTTTGGGACTAAAAGGAGAATAAGAGCATTGAAGTTTTGTTCTCTCTTCTGGAGTGTTAGGTGTTTCAGTTGGAGAATACACATATTTAATTTTAGTAGGACAGGCTGGTTTCTTAGCTTTCTTATGAGTTTCAGCTGATGGAAGTTTTTTCCATAGTGCCCTTTATCTTATATGTAAAGAGATTGGGTTGCTTTTTGGAACCAATTTACATTATTTCTTCCCTGTTTTCCTCTTTTCTTTTTTTTTTTTTTTTGGGGGGGGGGGGGGGTTTGTTAGGATGATTCTTGATCTCACACATGCTAATAAATAAACTCATATATTATTTGAGAGATAACTAAGTTTCTATTTGTATGGCACACCTAGTCTATTGGTGTTAAATTATGATAGCACCATGATGATGCAATGACATTGAACCATCAAATCATTTCTTACCTTCCCATATTTTTTACCACGGCAGTTTCCTTCCTTAACAGGGTCTTTCGACCCTGTAAATTTGATCATATTTGACGAAGAATGCACTGAGTAATTAACTCCTCCGTTTCTGCTTTATTATTGATGAAAGTTAATACATAAATAGAGGCTTCTAGGGTAAATCTAAGACACATCAAGATAAATCTAGATAAAGATAAATACTAATCAGATTTATACTAGAACTACCTAATTAAATTTTAAATAAACTAATAAAGGTAAATAACTAGGCCCATTTAGATGGTCTTGGGCTTGCTACTTCTAACATCCCCCTCAAGTTGGAGAATAGATGTTCTTCATTCCTAGCCTGCTTGGGAATCCTTCAAACTTTGTAGTTGACAAGGCTTTGGTTAGTGTATCTGCAACTTGTTGATTTGATGATGTATACATGACATCGATCTGCTTGGCTTCTATCAAACTTTGTAGTTGACAAGGCTTTGGTTAGTATATCTGCAACTTGTTGATTTGATGATGTATATATGACATCGATCTGCTTGGCTTCTATCTTTTCTCTGATGAAATGCTGGTCTATCTCAACATGCTTCATCTTAGCATGATGCACTGGATTTTTCACAATCTTGATAGTGGTTGTATTGTCACAAAACGTCTTTATAGATCCATCATAAGGTCTCAACTCTTCAAGGAGTCTAGCTTGATAGTGGCTGTATCGTCACGAAACCTTACCTTGCTGCCTTTAGATTCCATGTGTAGAGAAATCTGGCTAAATTGCTTGGTTGTATTCAACTCAAGAAGGCAGTTTATATGCAACGTAGGAGCCTCAATCATAATGGCTCATCAATACCCTGATCTAACACCGTGGTTCTTGGGATTAATAGGCCTGGCCTAGTTTCTATTACACCACTTGTGTACATGGTGCACTTTGGCCATCGTTTTGTGGGGTTCAAACCTTTTAAAGTTATTTTGGGAAACAATTGTTTTTTTAGATATTTTGCATCTTATTGATCCTGCCCTCTCTTGCTTTCTATATTTCTTTTGGTTTAACACTGGCATTGAGGTTAAAAGTGTATATGCGATGTGAACGTTTTATTGTTATTACCGTTACTTTCTACAAAGTTTTTGACTAAGTTGTGTGCATGTGCATAATCTATAGCAGCCATAATATTCCTTAGTTATGAATAGTATGACTCATTTTTTAACTCCATGCAACACACAGGGCACCTTGTTTTGTTTTCTTAATAGTGAAACTTTAATTTCTTGTAATTTTTGTGAAATCAGTCTTTTGCATCAATATATTATGAAATTATGGTTTGATTTATTTGGTAGCCTGGTGATTTATCTGCTGAATAGAAGCTGAAAATTTTTATATCATGACAAATTGAACTATTTTAGGTCAATGTTTATAACTGGAATTCTTGTGGATTTTTGTGACAGTGGAGGACAAGGGAACTGATGGAGAACAAGGATCTGTAGAAACGAGTACAAGCATATTAGGTGGAATTGAATTTCAAGAACCCTATGTGGGCATGGAGTTTAATTCTGAAGAAGATGCCAGGAAATACTATGTTGAATATGCTAGACGGGTGGGATTTGTAGTACGTATCATGCAACGTCGCCGTTCAGGTGTAGATGGTAGGACTCTTGCCCGTCGACTTGGATGTAACAAACAAGGTTTCTCTCCAAATTGTAAGGGCACAATTGGACCAGACAAAAAGCCAAGGCCAAGTGCTCGAGAAGGTTGCAAGGCAACAATTTTAGTGAAGTTGGAAAAATCTGGAAAATGGGTTGTTACAAGATTTGTAAAGGATCACAACCATCCTCTAATTGTTACAGCAAATGGGTTCATCACACCGGTGAGCTTTTGTTCTGGTTTAAATAATACATTCTGAATTGGAGCTTTTTTATTGACTTAAATAAGGGTTAAGGTGCAAATTTACCCTAAAAGTTTTCACTCAGGAGAATTGTTGTCCCATAAGTTTCTTCAGATTCAAGGTTGCCTTGGAAATGTTAAACCGCAGCCATGTTACCTCTTACCGTTAAAAATGTTAACAGTTAATGTGAATATTCTAACGGTCAGTGTTAGTTTTTTAATGGGAGTTGGAAGCACTGATACATTTTGAAATTTTCGGGCAACATTGGTTCTGAGCGAAAGCTTACAAGGCAAATTTACACCTTGACCCTTTAAATAACCATATACTGTAGGCTACGTGTTGACGTGTAGCATACCACTTGAAAGTGAGAGTATGACGTTCTCTTTTTCTTTTTTGGTGAAAGATTCAGGTCCAGGACCCCTTTATATTAGTTGAATAAAAAGTATCATTTCATGAAATCAATAGTAGCTGCTCTGCATGGTGTTGTAGCATCTGAAATTTTCCCTAACAGAAGCAAAGGCAATTCATTGGTATAACTAGAATATGTAAAGCTAACTCTTTGAGGGGCTCTTTTTTCTGTGTCTGATCGAGAGAATATTTTTGAATTCTTGTGTCCTATGAATGATATTTGTCCTTACCAGAGGCATGATGTATATTATAATAAGTTGCATGATCAACTGTTTTCTTCCCTTTATATCTCAAATCTAAACAAAATAATTATAGAATCACGCCATGTTGATCAATACTTAATTTTACGTCAAAAACAAATGAAACAACTTACTTGGCTTCTTTTATAACTTGTAAGAACTGCTGATTTTGGTATCCCATGAAAAATTGTAGATTTTTTTTTTTTGGATTAATATAATCTTTGGTTCCTCAAGTTTGCCTTCATTTTGGTTTTAGTTTCTCAAGTTTCAAACTATAGGTTTTGCTCCCTTAAAGAGCAAAATGATCCAAGTTTTTATTGGATTATAAGAACCAATGTTTTAAATGAAAAGAAACTTGAGGGGCCAAAACCAAAATGAAAACAAACTTGAAAGACCAAAGTTTGTATTAACCTTTTTTTTTTTTTAAATATTGATGTAGTTAATGATTTAACAGTTAATCTTGTGTTACATTACATCAATAACTATCTCTTCCAGAAACCTCATTTATGCCACACCAAAAGAGTGTGAATGCTGTGTTCAAATAAGAAAATTTTATGTCAAATGGAAGAGTCTGAAGCTGTAAGGATCAAACATTTTATTCTGAAGCTTGTAAGTTATATGAACCAAGCTTTGGTAGGCTTTGAATGAATTAAGAGTGATATAGAAAACCAAGAAAAAAGGGAGGGGAAGAGAAAGAAGGAATACTAAAGGAGAAAGGGAAGAAAAACACCCCCGGGCCCTGGGGGGGATGAGACAAAGAAGGAAAACGGATGTTGGGAGAGAGGATAGTGGAAAATGATTAATCTAAATTTCAAATCATCCAAGTCTGATGAAAGAGAAGACATAAGAACTGCTAGGTTTGTAGAAGATTTGTCCCATTATATTGTGGATATTGTAATCTGCAACCTTTTTTGGCCAAAAGAGAATAACATAAACCGTGAGAACTATTAGGATCGTAGAAGATTTATCCCATTATTATGTAGATATTGTCATTTGTAACTTATCATAGGGATAGGATACTATTGTATAATTATGAGCCATTAATTCCAACATTCCTCATATATTTATATATGGATACTTAGAATGAATGAAAACAACGTGCGAATCATATTTCCCTAGAAAAAAGGCATGAGATTAAAGAGGTTATGGTTGGCTTACAACGAGAGGTAGCTTTTGACATTTCTCAATCTTGCCTGGATGCTTATCATTTTTCATGGTTTATTTGCAAATAATTAGATTAAATAGAAGGTTCAATTATTTCTACCACATTGTTCGTGTTTTCTTTTTTTCCCCCTTTTCTTTGGATGAACAAGTATTTTTCTTCTTGCAGGGTGATAAAGACAAGAAAATTGAAGAACTAACTAAGGAATTAGAGCGCCAAGATCAGCTATGTGCAGCATATAGAGAAAAACTAATCCGTTTCATGAATAATGTGGAGGAGCAAACACAAGAAGTGTCAGAAAAAATTCAAATTATTGTAGAAAATTTAAGGAAAGTTGAATCCGAAGTGCAAAAGAATCCCTTAAATAGAAAGTCTTGGGGTTCATCCTGAGTTCTAAATTAGCGTGATTCTGTACATAATTCCACATCCGATCTTCATCAACTCTCGCTTGACTCTGTATAGTAGGTTGTTACATAATGGAATTGATGCTTCATGTATATCTTCTTATGTTAAGGCTGGCTATTTTTTAGCGTTTGTTGTGGTTCTTGTCGGTGTTGTTCTTGTCTGTATTTATTTTGTATTTTAAATTTAAAATCATGATACCTTTTTTTTCCTTTTGAATCATCAGTTTTGTTAAGGGAAACGGCAAAGTAGAGAACTTACTTCAGCATTCAACATTAATAGTCTCACACTTTTTCTAGTTACTTGTCTCCTTTTTTTGCCTCATTGATGAGAATCCAGAAGGCAATGCTGTTACTTTACCCATGATGTTAGCCAAGTGGGAGGGGTCCATGTGAAATTCAACTATGGCACACATGAAGGATAAAAGATTGTCTTTCTCCATGTGCGTTCCGTGAAAGTTGAGTTGAATGCCACGTAAAATGTCACCTATTCTTTTTGAGCTTCTTGTCAGGTAAGACTCCTCCCACATGGCTAACATTATACCAAATGATAGCACTGACCTCTAGATTTCTATTACCCCTTGAACGTGCACTTCCACCATGGTACCATGCAAGCATATAGAATTCCATTGTTCATAACCTTCAAGTATAGAAAGTCGACAGGATATTAATCTTTCATTTGAAAAAGTACTAATAGATTCTACCGGAAAATAAATAAAACAGTAGGTGTAGCATACGAAGAGTTTTATCTGTGGATTATCAAGGAAAAAATGTGAGTTTTCCAGTGATATGTCAACTTCTTAAGTTACTCTTCCGTGGGTAAGAAAGATGCTATAATCTACAAATATTAGCAAGCTTCTTCAATATTGAAACAATTGGATTACGTAGTATTAATGAGAATAATCAACAAAAAAAGACGTCTAATTTACAGCTGATTCACTGCTACTTTTTCATTTCATGACAAATTAGTGACTGTAACAAATTATTGGGCTTGCAAAGGAATAATATGGTACGGCACCTCAAGCTTCCGTGTAATTCTCCAAACCTTTTACATAAAGTACATCTTAAGCAATGGAGAAAAAGAATCTTCTAGTGAGTGTCCAAAGGTTTTTCAACATCGTTCTCAAGCTGTTTTACATTGTTAACGACAAGTTCGAGTTTTCCTGATAAAACTTGAGTTTGCTCCTCCACAGATTCCAGTAGGGAAAGTAAAAGCTGGCGATATAGTTGACATAACTTGTCATGACGCTGAAGCTCCCTCGTGAGCAGTTGAATCTTAAAATCCTTCGATTCCAGCTGGAAGGTTAGCAAAGAAAGCTTTTGTTAAGAATTCATATAGTTATCAGTCTTAAACCAAAACAAGGGTCCCCGCAACATGGCCACATGGGGAAGGTGCAGGCTAAGGTTAAAACACGGATATGTCAGGATGGAGGGAAAAGGGGAAGGAAAATAGGTAGGGACAAATACTAGGGGAAAAAATTCCAAAAATAGTAAAAAAGAATATTTACTATTTTAGAGTTTTTTCCCTCCTAGTGTTTTTTTTTCCTCCCTAATTTTCTTCCCATCCAAACATACGGAAAAAGTTGACTGTCAGAAGTCTTGAGCAAATTATCCATGGTATTCATTTTCTGCTATAAACTCATCCTGCTCCTGAGCTTCTAAAACAAATCTTCATTCTTACTGTAACCAAATGGAAATAATAATTATCCATTCCTACTGGTTCCATATTGGGCAGGGAAGGAAGTATTTGGACAGGCTCCATTAAAAGGAACCCGCATTAAGCCTCAGGAGAGGCAAAAAGACGGTAGAATGGTTGATAGATCTAAACAGTCTGAATTTTAAAATGCATTACTTTTTTCAGTTTGTTTTATTTTTGGTCCTAAGGAAGTAGAATGCAGAATCACAGCAGCTTTCCAACTCAGATCTTATTAAAGAAATTTAGATTAAATATATGAAACAAAAGAGTCATGAAATTTGGACTATCTTCTTTTTCAATTAAAAAGGTAGGTATTAACGGCTTGAGATATTAATAGCCTGAGATTATAAGCGAGATCAAACTTGCAACCTCTCATTTACAAGAGAATATTCATGCCACTAGGTTACAAGGCTATTGGCAGACTATTTTGTTTTTTATTAAATCAAAACCAGACTTTCAGTATCAAATATGAATCATCAAATTTCTTTTTCCCTCACTTGAGGCTCAATGAGGACCCTCTCAATGGAGAGGATCAAAATCTCATATAGGATGCCGTGAAGAAAATATCAGCATTTACAGCTTATAAACTACAGTCTAGTACCTTCCTAATTCGCTCTCTGCCTATGACAATCACCATGCAATGAATGTGAACCTAAAATCCTTTATTTCATTTGATTTTAACCTCTAGGACTTCTGGACAGAATGTTAGGTGCAAGATGACGATGGTGACTTAGAAATTAGAATCATACCAAGTCAAAGTTGAAGCTGTGCAGAAGCATGGTGAAACAATGAGAGTTTTAGGTTATGGTCCTAAACAACTAAAAATTGGAAAAAGTATAACAGCTTCCATAATCTAATACCAAAATCAATTATGGGAATAGAAGCCAAGTGATGCATACAAAAGTACATAGTACATTTGTATTGTTCTTGTAGAATAGAACATTTATCTTGGCACTGCCTGAGAGTTGGAAAGAAGAAATTACGAGTTTTATATAATGATTACTTTCCCAGAACAAGTAATAAGCCTGTAATGCCTACACAACATGAGTAGAGGAAATAGTAGGCATAAGTGAGGCATGAATAAGTTATATATCGTCTTGTAAAAACTTATAATTAATTTGAACATAGTCTTCTTTTCAATAGAAAAGATGAAAGTTTGAGAATTCTCCCTCAATTTAGGACAGAGGAAAATAAAAAATCTCAGGCATTTCAGACACAAACAGTCAAATACTGTACTATTGAAAGCAATTAAGTATCAGAGCTTTTCTTCAATGAAAACTGAAGGACACATCAGCAAGAATACATGGCTTTATACTTCTGATCACGATTTATAATCGATTAAATGTAGAAACAGCATGAAACTCAATTGTATGCAATTTAAAGGTTGTGGTGAGCACTATGACGGATAGAGAATATGAGAACTGACTATTCAATGTCAGTAAATGTAAAAGATATAACTCACCAAAGTTCTATCAGTAGCATAGGCAGAAACTTGTAGAGGGTGACAATGTTCCTTCACAAATTTAGTAACAACCCATTTCCCATGATTGTTTACTTTAACCAACATCATAGCCTCACAGCCTTCTCTTATGCTAACTCGTGGCCTCTGAACTGGTTTGGTCCCATTTCTAGGTCTCACATAAAAGCCTTGCTTATTGCATGAAAAACGACGAGAAAGGATTCTATTATCAGTCTCAGAACGATGGCAACGATCAAGACGAACAATAAACCCTTCCTGTCTTGCGTATCCACTGTAAAATTCCCTGGCAGCCTCTTCAGAATCAAACTCCATACCAACATAAGGTTCTGAAATGGATCTGTCTTCACATGTTGTTGGTATTTTCTCAGCAGAACTTTGAACACTTCCTACCTCAGTATCCAAATCCACTAATCATACAACAAAAATACATTATTCAACGAAAACGTTTGGCAATAAGCTTATATAGAAACATTGCTTTGAATTTAAAAAATAGTCATTGCAACATAAAAAATATTAAAATAACAATAGAAACTGAACATCAGATTCCAAGGTATTTATCAGAGCACTAATGATGAGAAACTTAGATCTCCTCTATCAAGAGGATGTAATAAAGAGAAAGATGAGATAGGGGGTGAGCCAAACAACACATCAAATTGATTCATTTACATTCATGCCTGCATTTTCTCCACTGGGGAGAATCTGGAGTCTATAACGAGCACAAATCCAGAAATTTATCGATATGCAACCCAATGCTAAACCCCATCACCTTGCACTCAAAGCTAAGATTGCCGTTTGCTATATGTAGTATACATCCAGTAGCCCATAAACTCTAATCCATCAGGCACTACAAATAGCCACGGTTCTAATTCCCCATTCCAACACCACCAAAATGCAGAATTAATATGAATTATGAGCCAATCCCCTCATAACAAAATACAATCCAAATTGAGCTCGAGCAGCTAGCCAACGGCAGAAGAAAAACAAAAATCGAAACCAAAACAGAAAATAAAAACAAAACAAAGAAATTTAAGAGCAAATAATGAATCCAAAAATTGACGAGAGTTACTTCTTAGCTACGGGACTTCATCGAGGACGCTCAATCTAGAGGAAGTCAGGAAACCAAAGCACTTCAAATAATCGGCTGCTTTCTTTCAGGTTTATGATGATGGATAAGCAATGGGTTCAAATAATATTTCTGCGCCAAATTCAAAGTGTGAAGCTGGGACCGAAACCAGGGTTCAGTTCATCGCATTCAAAGGCGAGTGAGAGACGAAACCTCAGTTTTTGCTTTTCTTTGATTTTTTTTTTTTTAAAAAAAAAAAGAAAACAAACGCAGGTTTTTTATTAAAACAAATTTTAGGAAAAAGATATTGACTTAACGTAAACTAATTTTCTTTAAATTTTGTTAAAATTGAAAAAACTTCTTTTTTATTTCCTAATTATTAACATATACTAATTGTCTCATAGAATGTAAAAACTAATTATTTCTCATATACATTTAGTATTATTTTATTTATAGTACGTCTAACACTTTAATATTATTTTTCTAGTAGATTCAGCACCTCAATATTTCTTTTTTAGTTATATCTAATGCTTTAATTTTTTATGGTTCTAGTTACACCTTTACCCTTCATAAAATATAAGATACAAAAGAAAAAACTGAAAATATAAATACCATTTAAAACCAAAAGAGAATAGTAGAAACTTGAATATGATTGAGGAATTTTCATCATATTTATTTCTATATAACCAATAAAACATTTGTTGCAACTTGGGTCCCAAATTTGCGAAGCAAAGGGAAAAATTAATAAACTGCGATTTTGAGCTCAAAATCATGGTTTCAGAAAAAGTGAATTCATTCTGCTTCTGGCACAAATTGGAGAGTATGATTGTACCTGTCAAGACATATCTCAATGATAATATAACTTTAATACCCCTCAATTATTTTTTTATAAACATATTTAATTTTATATTTTATAAATATATATACACATATTAATTATTTATTAATTACATTATCTTATATATTATTAATTATGTTGGTAAAAAATATATTATGAACAATTTTATTCCTTCAAACTAAAATATATTATAAAATATATCTTTTATATAATTATCATATTAAATTATGTCTTTTTTAGTAATTTGTATATATAAAAAGTGCTTCTGATAACAACTATCCAAATACTCTCACCTTATCATAATCATTTTTTTACAAAATCTATTCTCCTAAGAATCTATTCTCCAGAAGTTATTCTCTAACCCATAGTTTGGTTTCATCCAAACACCCCCAAAAGATTACAAACAAACAATATTCTAGCCAAAAAAGCACAAACAATATTGAAGAAAACACCTTACACCTCCAAGGTATGTAGATTATGTACCAAAGCAGTTCCCCAAAAAAAGAAAAAACAATTATGTACCCAAGCATGGATATATATATATATATAGAGAGAGAGAGAGACACGTATAGTAGGAGGGAATTTATATTGCGAATGCATATACAATTATTTATATACTTATTAGTTGTATTTCAATGAGGAAGCAATATAAATTAGGAGTGAGATTTAAAAGCCTTGAATTAGTTTTAATGTTTTTAAAACTCTAATAAACGGTATTCCATTTTCAATCCAATATCCGTTTAAACAAAATGCAGCGGAATAATTTCATAATGCAACTCATTATTTAAAAAAAATCAAAATAAAGTAAGATAATTAGTGATTAAGTTAGTGGAAGAGGAATTCTTGAACATCTCAAGAAGTGTCAAAACAACTCGGACTTAAAAGGATTGGTCCGGATTGTATTGAAGCTCTAGAATTTAGTAATAGAAGTATTGATTGTAATTATCCTTTTAGTGACTTTGTTGATGGAGTTAGGAAAATTATTCATAAAGAATGGCAGGTGTTATTGATGTATAATTCTAGAGAAAACCTTGCTACTATTTATTATCTTGCTAAAACTTCCTACTTTATGGAAGCTAACTTTTGTATTCTAGATCAATCTCCGCCTTAACTTGAAGGGATGGATCTTGATCAAGGAAGTTAGTCTTCATAATGCTTTATGTAGTTCTTATTCCAAAAACAGAAAAAAAGATTGGTCCATTTAAAGCTGAAAAACAAATAGACCTGTATTTTAAGCTTGTCAAGTGTCAAGTATTAGTCCATATTCTTAATATAAGAATTAGGTAGATATTAAATTTGATTTTAAATATAATATTTCAATCTACTTTATCTTTAATATTTATTTATTTGCCCCCAAGTAATCTCTATAATGATTATACATGTTAAAGAAGTTTCATAAAAGAATAATTTTAATACACATGATTGATAATGGTATTTTAGACCAAACAATATCAATTTATTACAAATAACTAACTAAACTAATTTTCTTAATATCTGCAAATTAGTTATCTAGTAGCTTTTATATCAACTGTCCGAGGTAGCATGTTTTTTTTTTTTTTAAGCAATGACACAATGTTACAAGTGCTAAGAGAATAATTTGTTGATAGGGGAAAATGACCAAAAAAAAATGCTGAAAACTGCTAAATGTCAAATAAGGAATTTGAACAAAAATTTATTATTATTCGTAAATTCAGTACTATGAACACCAAATAAAATGTTATTACCAAATTTGATTTCGGTTTCTTTTTTTGTCATTTATCCGTGTTGATATGTTGCAAGTATAAACAAAAAAGTTTTGTTTTGTCGAGTTTAGCACTTACGGGCTAGGCAAAGGAAGAGTCTCTCTTCTCAGGGGGTCCTAAGATCTGGGGAAGGTTTTGTAGATTGAGAAAACAGTAGGCGGCTATGCACACAGGGAAAGTTGTTAGTGTTATTAGTGTAAATAGAGGTTTAGATTCTTTCTTATAGAGGCAGTCAGTTAGGAATTTTATGAGATTTATAAGAGTTGTTTGGCACTTTATGTTCCTAATGTATATGATTTGAATCAGGAAATCTGAGATTTATTGTTTTATTTTTGTAAATTTTAAAATAAATAAAAATTGAAATTTAGCAAAATGACCTAAAGCAAGTGAGCTTTGAGCCTACATGTTCAAGGATTGGGCTTCAAAGACAAAATATTTTTAGAGTAGGCGGGCTTTCAGACCCAATTCTTTTATGTTTGAGCCCATCAAAAGTCAAGTTGGATCGGGTTGTATGGACAACTCTTATGTACCATCTCACTTATACACTTGCCAACCAAATTGCTCCCTTTCATGTTAAATCAATCCAACATGTATGCACCAATGGCATTGGGTTTAGTTCTATTAGTCTCTCGTAACGTGATGAATCAATATTCGAATCTTTACTAAGAGAGATACCCACATTTAGTGCCCCACAATGCCTTAAATAATATTGTTACCAATAAGAGGATACTTATGCTTTAGGGGGGAAAAATACAACATGTCATGCACCCTCTCCACCTGATTTATTTTAATATTTTTATTAATATCCATATGCAAAGGGGAGGGAAGTCGTTCTGGTCATGAGAATTGAAATTTAGAATCGATAATCTCTTATTTAATTTTGGACCCCAAAAAAATCTCCAATTTAATCAGTTTTTGAAAAAAAAATGATTTTTTTCCTCCAAATTGTCAGTTGAAAATTTTAAATCTGAACTATTAACACTATATCTAAATGATATAAAATTCATAACTTCCTCATTTTCCTCATCACAATCAACTTGACAGATATTATCCTCATCCTTCTTCCACTGCGAACTCAAAGGCTCCACGTTTTTCTGTCTAAACCCAAGGTGAACCCAACACATTGTTTTTGTTGAAAAGCTGAACTACTAATTTTATTTTTTTTCTTATTATGTCAAGATTTTCCTCCATTTATGAATCAACACAAAAAGGTTTCTTAGCTCAACGGTGCTTCAAAGTTGCAAGACAATTTCAAGCAAAGACAGCAACAAATGCTGTAAAAAGATAAGACGAAAATAGCCTATCTCCCATGAATTGCATAGGGATCCAAATAGTTTTTCTTAGAAGATGCCTCTTCAGTTTCTCACCAGCATATCTACACTACTAATATTATAACTCAAGTTTTGAACAATACAGCATTTTTTATTAAATTTAGGCATTACACAACAAAACAAAGAGCGACTACGCTCTAACCTCTGTCCAGTCAACATTCGTCAAGCCATCTCCATCAAAACTCAGACCATTTTCAAGCAAAACTGATCAATTTCTGTAGCATGCAATGCAATATGGAAAGAAGCATCGCATTTATAGTTCGTTTGAAAATACAGCTCCATCCAACCAGCTCAATAATTATTGTGCCATTTTGGCAGATCTAACTTTGTGAATTCCCACCAAAACATACTGATGAGGTATCAAGTATTTACAAATGCTTGAGCTTTACACGCAATTTTGTCATTAAGTTGGCTTAAATTTTGATATTATCATGTAAATCTGTAGCAGAGTTTAGTTGCTCATCATCAGTCTCTGGATCTTCATATCTGTATCTCTTCTTTATACTGGATGCAGCTGTTGGGACAACATATGTTGTACACTGTAAAGCAGGACAAGCCATATCAGATTATCAGTGCTAGAATCGAAAATGGAGGAGGGGAAGGGGGAAGATAAAGCACAAATCAAGGAGGCTAACGCAAAATGATGCAGAGTTTAAGCCTCTATTATAGTACTAGCCTATGGAAGGGACACAAGCAAACACAAAACAAATACATGAAATAAGAAAACATACAGTCTTCAATATGAGACTTAACATCCTGTAACATCACCTCCTTAATACTGGCCTCCCTTGAAAAGTCAAGGGCCGCCATTAATGGTACTCAAGTGGGATTGGAAACCCTCTCATGAAAGCTAGTTATTAAGATGGGTAAATCAATTCACTTAAATACCCCATTAATCATCTTATATTACATGATGAGGGACTTCAGGTATTACATCCTACGTAAATCTCCATCAAAGTCAAGCACCAACAATTCTATAGCCATCCTCGAAATGTAGAAGCATTTGTAAAGTTATATTTAAGGTTAAACAGAGATTTTAATTCGCCCAATCAACCAAGAGATAAAATTCATTTGGTACCCAATTTAAAAAAATAAAAAGACATGGTTGAATAGTAACAACAAAGAAATAATAAGAAAAACAAAACCCAACTACGTGGAGAGCTTAAGTTCTTAATTGTTTAATTCCTTGTCCAACTTGCCAATCAACCACTCATTGCTACAGTCAATGTCCTTCAATAAGATTGGGTCGATGACATTAAAAGAATTAAATCTTCTCCTAAAAGCCCTATTACATTATGCTTATTGAATACTAAATTATTCAATTTTGGGTGTTCAGGGACGGGTTGATAGGATATCCCATGACAGCCTATGACAGATCAGGGCTGCTGTTGCCTTATTTATCAGTAATCTTGTAGCCCGAGCCAATGCAGCTATTATGGGGCTTCATGAAGTTTAATGCTACACATGAGGCGTAACGCCAATAGCTGTACTACAGAGCTAAAAGTCGTTCCCTGAGCTATCGTGAGCTTTTAGTAATTGTAAGCAGATGACATAAAATCATTGAGATGATTGACTGGAAGTACATTATGAAGAAAATAAGAGACGGATAGAGAGCAAACCTTTTCTTTCTCCAGTCCAGCAGTATAAAACTTACCATGCTATAGTCATACACCTGTTGCAGAAAATAAGTAAATATATAAACAAGAGGATAGGACAAATGAAGATATTTGAAAGTTCAATTGATATTCATGCTAATCTCAACTTTAAGGAAATCGCCAGAAATGATTGTGGCAAAATGGGAGAGGGAGTGGAAGTGTGTAGGTGAAAACCGACTTGAGAAAGAATCACCACTCCAGCATACTTAAAATTACATAAAGATTGTTGTTTTCCTTCGACATGGGGATCAATTCAAATAATAATTGGGAATTGGGCCATAAAATAGTAAAATAAACTATTTTTCAGTCTGAAACACAGCCAGCAAAATTGACACTTATTCCTTTATCAGACTAATACATTCTACAATATGCCAATCAAGTGTGAATATAAAATACATAAAATTAACTTTCCTTTCGCCATTTGAGTTCTCCAATAAAAGCATAACAAGTGAAAAGAACTCGGGAGAATCAATCATATGATGCTGAGCTATAAAAATGTCAACTTGTCATAGTTTTACTGGAGATCTCCATGACATATAACTATAAAAGTGCATCTAGGTTCTCGCCAAATAAACTACGAGAGTTCATATGGCACAAACTCTAATAAACTAGTCAAAAACGAGGAAAAGACCATCAGACAGAACAGCTAATTTATAATAGACTATCTTGAAGGGGCTAAAATGACTTGAAGATAAATACACAGCAAACGCAGCTAATCAAGCAACTCCCTGAGTTAGAAACCTAAAGAAACAACTACAATAGCAGTTCTGAAAAACTTTTGAAACAGACAGAGGAACAATAAAACTTTCGTCCTTGGCATATGGGGCCATAAAAATACTGACCATGTGAGAATACATGTTTAACCTGACCATACCAAATTCAATAGGGCATATATCCAAGATTACCCACCAATTCAATCAAAGATATCAATAGGCTGATATCCATCTTGAACTAGCAAGGATCTGAGAAGAAATTAGACGCCACAATCACAAGTGAATAACAATAATAAGAAGTACATTAACATGACAGTACGGCAAATTTATCAAACTAAAGCATAACAGTGGTTCGCAATCGGTGATAAATTGAGCAAGAAAATTACAGAAACCAATCAGGATCTCAACAATTTTACACCGACAAGAAGAAAGAAGAAAATAATAACCAACCCAAATAAATTACCTCGCTGCTAAGAGTTGGATTTATAACAAGCTGTGCATAAGCCATGGCAGTTCAAAATAGACGGAGAAAATTGATGGCTCGAAAGGAGGCAACAACAGCAGCAGTAATGTAAGCAGTACACCAAACTCCCACGGCGAATAACAAATTCAGGAAATTAGTGTAAGCCATACACGACAGAGTCCCCGGACGGAGACGGTAAAAGAAAACCTGAACGACAAAAGATCAATTACAAAATAAATAAATAAATGCTTCGTATCCACTTTTCCTTTTTTTTTTTTTTTAATACAAAGATAAAAACAAGCAAGTAAACGGCTCTCAGGGGTTCTCGCAAAGCAAACAAAAACTAATAATGACAACACAAGCTACACAATCCAACAGCACAATTTATAAAAAGAGAAATATTTCCACGGCCGTTATGACAGAGAAACAAAAAATGATCAAGCAAACAATCAAGCTCGTCTTTTCCAGAAATTCGAACTTGTTCCGGTCAAACTACAAATTTTACGGGCTACAGAAATTCAAACTGATAAGCTGAAGTAAGAAACTTTGAAATTTTAAAAAGCCAGGGAGAAAGAGAAAAAGAACAAAAAGAAGCAAAATTGAAAGATAGAATGCTCGCATTGAATCGATTCGTTCAATGATCAAGAGATGAGATAAGCGCCGATTAGGGCCATGGTACCTCTGCAAAATGTGCCGAAGAAGACGAAGAAGAAGAAGATGACGATGATGATTGTCAAGGGATGACCGGAATGAGAAGAGAATGAGAGCTGTAAAGGTAATCAACCGGGTAGACAGGTAGGCTCTACTTTTTGACTCCGATGGCTAACCGCGGAATAAAGCTTTTAAAAAAAAAAGAAACCAAAGAAAAAGGAAAAATTACAAATAAAATTTATTGCAAAAAAAAAAATAAAATCATAAAACTTAAATAAATGATTTTTTTTAATGGGCTTGATTGGTTCTATGGCCCTTACCATTAACACTTTGAATACAAATAAATGAATATTGTTGATTATCTCTTAAAATATACTCTTTCGGTTATAAATATAAGACCCTTATACTAGTGTGTATAAGGCTCTTATATTTAGGATCGGAGGAGTATAATATTTTATTGAATTTTTAAATTATTATTTATTTTTTTCTACATATAATTATTAGTTATCTACACATAAAAAATAGCAAATATAAAAATCATTATTATACGAACTATTCATATATAAACCATAAAAAAAGTACAAATTACTCTTCCGATCCTAAATATAAAACCATTATACTAACTAGTATAAGGGTCTCATATTTAGACATTATGCAATGTCTGGAAACAAATAATTCTTTCCGGCCAAAAAAAAAAGAAAACAAATAGTTTTTGTTAAAAATATGAAATATATTTTTCGTTTATAAAAATTATTTTCTTCCATTTTATTTTCATTTTATTTCATCTTCATAATTTGTATATTTTTCTCTAAAAAAAAACTTACTTTTCTAATTTTTTTTAAAAAAAATATTTCGTGACGATTAAACTCAACTAATTGAAGAAATTACCTTGGAAATATAATTGACTATCATCTGAGTAGTTAAAGAAAAAAAGGAATTCAACATATTTCTTGATTTTGGCAAAAAACAAACAATATTTCTTGATTTTTAACTGTAATTTTAACCCATTTTTAGTCATACAAAATGATTGTTTCGTTTGATAATTCTATCTAAAAACCTCATAAAAATTTTAAAGATGAACCGAACTTAATCTATAATGTATGGAAGTTATTTATATATTGCTGAAAGTTTAAGACATTATTTATAAAAAATAATTTTTATTGGGAAAATAATAAATTAATTAACAACAAGAGAATTATGTGCATATCAATTTAAACTCAAAAATCCTTGTTTATATTTGATCTTAATAAATGTGAAAATAACACAACTTAGTAGCCACAAATGAATGAAATCCAATGTGAGAGGTAGTGCATCTTCAATTACAAGAAATTTGATTAGGCCTATATGGGGAAAAATAAATACAAGCTAAGTATCTTAAATTTTAGTAAATTTTTATATTTGTAAATCGAATTGCATCATTCATAAATAAAATTTATAAATTAAAAAATTGTGAATGGAGTTGCGCCCTTTGTATATAAATATTAAATTTTTGGGATATATTAATATTAAATAAAGTTTGGGTATAAAAAGGTCCACGCGGAGAATCCTATTTACTATTTTTTAAAATATTTTATAATATGTTTTCTGAATTATTCAACTTGATAGAATTATTCTTTTGGGTAATATATTCTTTGCCGTTTGGTGGATAAGAATCCACCAGTGGGCATTTCATTATATTTTTCAACCAAACTTGCCTTGTGCAAATAATTATTTTTCTTCGGATGTCGTTTGGCATATATGCTTCCTTCAAACGCAAGAGAAGCTCGTTGCCCCAAAAAAAAAAAATTGCAAGAGAAGCTTATTTATTACTACCTCCTGTCCTTAATATAAGACCTCGTTTAATTTTTATTTTGATTCTAAATATAAGATCCCAATCTACTTTGTCTCTAATATTTGTGAATTTTTTTCCAAGGCAGTCCTTCTAATAATAGTAGTTCTAACCAACAAACTTGATTAGCAAAGATATTTTGGGAAAGACAACACATATTTATGATAAATAACTAACTTAACTTATTTCCTTAATCTCCCCAAATTAGTCAACTCACTCTTATAATTAGGACCGGAGGTAGTATTATACTACTTCGATTCTAATTATAAGACTCAGTTGACTAATTTAGGAAGATTAAAAAACTTAGTTAAGTTAGTTATTCGTAATGAATAGGTGTTATTTTTCCTAAAATATCCTTACTAATCAAGTTTGTCATCTAAAACTACCATTATTAAAAGACTATCTTGAAAAAAAGAGATAAATATGAGAGACAAAATAGATTGGGGTCTTATATTTAGAACCAAAATAAAAGTCAAATATGGTCTTATATTAAAGACCGGAGGTAGTATTACCTCCACTTTTAATAAAAGAGCTAATTTAACATTCAATTTGATCGTAAATATAAGACTCCAATCTATTTGAGTTATCTTATTTATTTTTTCTCAAGATATTGCACATGTTAAAAGTTTCATTGAATAATTATTCTAGCTAATACATATTATTAACAATAGTATTTTTTTTAAAAAAATCTATTTATTACAAATAACTAACAATTTTTTTTTGAAATGCTTTTGTCAATTAAAAATATTATATTTATTAGAATAGGAAAACGCAGTAGAAATTTCTTGAATCTGAGTCATTTCAAGTTAAAACCTTGTGTTGAAATTCTTAAAGCTATAAACGCTATGGATAGTTCTTTGTCTCCAATTAGTCTTTCTTTCCAGGCATAAACCTCTTTCTTTCTTTAAATAATAAAATATAGGATTAAGGTATAAAAATATTTATGTGTTATGAAAAATGAGAAAAGTACAAAGATTGGGATGAGGGTGATGGAGAAAATAAGAGGAAATTAGAGGAGAAATTAAGGGGGAGTTCTCACTCACTTCATTGTCTCAAATGTGTGTACATCATCTCCTATTTATAAGACCCCAATATTAAAGACTAACCTAAAGAGTTACAAGTACATAAAGAAAGGAATTAAGCAACATAATTGTACAATTGGAGGTTATAGGAAATCAATACTTGAAACCCTTCAATTTGGGAGTTATAAGGTATAATCCAATTAACCATGACAAGGAATCCCAAGAGACTAAGGAGTTATGAACATCCACACAACATAATATTTACAACACTTCCCCTTGGATGTTCATAAACAAATATTGTGCCTCATTAAAACCTTACTAGGAAAAACCCTGCGGGACTAAATCCTAGTGAAGGAAAAAGAGTACACAATATACATTGAAGCTGCTTCGTTAAAAAACCTTAACAGAAAAACCCCGTGGGAAAAAATCTTGGCTAAGGAAAAGAGTACAACATAATCTTTACTCCCCCTAATGACAACATCACTTTTACTCCCCCTATCAACAGCATCACTCTCTATCATTTTATCATAATAGAGTATACTAATTTCTCAAGTTGTCCAATGCCTTTTCAAGCATATCTTCTTTTTAGCTAAACTATGCATAGTATGTCGTCATCAAATTATATTGAAATGTATTCCTCTAACATATCTTCTAGATATGTGGAATTATCAATATATTCTTTACTTGCACTGAGAAAACTGCAAAGAAAGTTTATTCTGAAAAATACTATAATATATCTTGTATTGACATAATTAATTTAATTTGAATAAAATGATATCATGTAATAGTTTCGTAGAACTACATATCTAATCTCAGTTTCGTTATTCACATGCATACCTGTAGAAACTTATCTTTACCATAATATTGACAATATATGTAAATATTATTATAGAATAAATATATGGGACTTCTAATCTATTTAGTTGAATATATTTTGCAAACAAAATTATCATAACAAAATTAATCATTTTGCAATCATTGATGCATTCAATAACTTGATCTTCGAGTCAAGTAAGATACAAAATTTTTTATTTTCTAATACATTTTTCTAAGCCAAATATGTATACTCAGATTATCTTATTCAACATAATATTTTAAGCATTGGATGATTTTCTTCTATATAAATGCTTTTGACATTTTAAATCCCTCAAGAATTCTCATGTAAACTTCATTATTTAGTGAGTCACATGTATAGGCTATAACGATATCTGACAGATGCATATTTCATTTTTCATATACTGCCAAACTAGTAATATATGCAAAAATTATCTATCACAAAATATTATGCCTAATTATAATCACTGGACCTTTGTGAAATTCTTTATTTTCACAAGAATATTCATATGTCACATAATAACTTTGTTTTTGATGTGTTTGGACTGCAGGTCCATAATTTTCACATATTAAAATAATAATTATATTTCCATTGCATCTCTTCTCCTTTCCTTTTGCTTTTGGCCAAATTTCTACTTTCATATAAGATCCTCTTTAAAATCACGTGATATTATTATCAAAAACGTTGTCGACAACTTTATCTTTTTGATTCCATTTTTCCTCTTTTGACATAACTTATTAAGATCTCTTCATTACTTTTCAGGTACCTGAACCTCTTTTGGGGTTCTTTTTTTTTTTCAACTAGTTATGTCTCAGTACTCTTCTAGAGCACATGCCTCCTTAATATAACTTTTAAATTTCATGCTCCTTTTTGTTCAATATAATTATATTGGAATTGATTAATCTCTCATGCTTCAGGCATATCTCACTTTTATTTATACTAATTGGAGCATTTTCAACTAGAATATGAGATTTAGTAATACTCATTTAGGTCAGTAATAGCATCTGGCACACATTTTATAATATCTCATGGATGCATTCTTTGATGAACTTCTGGTTCATATTATCATATATCTGAGAATCTATACTTGATAATAATAATGCATTCTATATGTTATCTTTTCCAACTACTCAATTTCTCTCCCTCATGTTGGGAAAATTTTGTCGAATGACAATCAATTAATCATGCAGTATGAGTCTCCTCAATTCATTTGCTTCTTTTAGAAACATCCGTTTTGTTTCTTTTAGATACAAACAAGAAGAAGGAGGTTCTTACCTAACATTCATTCCAATTTTTTATATCCATCTATATGTATATTGTGGTGGATCAATAGACATAAGCATTGCACATTCAAACTCTTAAGATGGAAAGTATTTGATTCCTGACCAAAAGCCAATTTCATTGAGAGAATTTTATTGGCTTGATTTGCATAAATGTTGCAACATATCAAACTAAACAAGCCAACCCTGAGATGAAGATCTTGTTCTCAAAAGTATTGATCTAGCCATTCATGGAGGCTAATAATTCTGCCAGATCATTCTGTTAAATAGACCTTTCAATTATTTTCTAACAAATGCATGTTGATCACTGAAATTTTGGGATATAAATTCACAATCTTTTTCAATAGAAATTTTCTAGATCTCATAGTCTGGAACTTGTGCACTCAATGTAATGATTACTCAAATAATTTTACAAACTTCAGGTTGCAAATTAATAATAATACATGTAACCATCCTATAGATGCATCTATCAAATTTATTAAATACTTGTATGGTTTGCATGCTATTGGTATGGGCTCATATATCTGAATTTGATATATTTCCAGAAATGTAGAGATCCATTTTACATCATAACTAGTGATATCAATGTAATCAATTTTTCATTGAGAATAAGCAGCATATGAATTCTTGGATCATATAATATGTTGGCTATTCATGAAGAATCTTCTGGTTCTTCAATGAATGTCGATATATAATCATCAATAATTTGTTACATCATATATATTATTTATGATAATCAGACAAGCCACCCCAACTATACATTAATTAGGCGAGTAAACTTCTGGTTTACTGTAACAAGTTTCAAGTAGAACTCTATCCAATATCAACTCACACTTGTATTTTAACAGTCTTCCCCTCAAGTGTGAGTCATAAAAACATGTTTTCCTTATTCATGTATTTAAAAAACAGTGACTAGCATATAATAGGCTAATAACCTCTATCACTTGGAAGTCCAAGTACTTCCTAGTTCATATATAATTATTGATTTTAATTCGATTAGGCTATTACTTTTCAGACTCTTTCGAAACCGAAGTTCTAATGTAGATCAATGGGTCATATTTTTTTACCATTAATTCTTTATCTGCCCATAAAGAAAAATATGTATTAGTTCTTCAGGAACTATATTAATATTTTTACACATAATTCTTCAGGAACTAAGTAATTTGAGAAGAATAAAGAGACAAATTTATCTTAATAATATCGTAATATATAATAATAAATAGTTATAAGTATCATAAGTTTAACTTGTAATATATATAGAATTTACACATACTGTAAAGATGATTTTGTCCAATCAATCGAAATTAATATCAACTATTTATAATAAATTTTCTCATAAAGTTAAATAAATTTCCATTTTCTCAATTCAAATGTGACATAAATATACGATTTTTTCTCTCAAATGTCACAGCAAAAACTAATTTAATTGTAGATATACAATTTTCTTTTATACTTTTTCAAAATGTATGAACTTACAGAATTAAATAATGTTTGAATTAATCCAATAATCATAATTTTTTAAACTATAATTATTATTTGAACATGCTTAATTTATTCTCATAAACAAACTCATATAATTAAAAAGAACACAAATATAGAATATCTTTTAAAATAAACTTTCTAAGAATAAAGTGTAAAATTGAACTTATTGTCAAAACTTCTTAACATTAATATATATTATTTATTTAATTTGTAATACTCAAAATATATCTTTTGAAAAATTACTTACACGTTGTATGAATACTTAACTTTTCTTTCTCAACTAATTTCTTGTTTAGTTAAACTCAAAACAATTTCAAATGCTCACAATAAAATTTATTGTCAATAAATCACAATAAATCATTCAAACTAAGATCATACAAATAGCATATAAATAAACAAAATATGAATAATATATCATCTTTTTTATTTGTGCACAAATAACACAATAAAGTACCAATATCATAATATGACCTTTGATTAAGGTATAAAAATATTTATGTGTTATGAAAAATGAGAAAAGTACAAAGATCGAGATAAGGGAGATGGAGAAAATAAGACGAAATTAGAGGAGAAATTAAGGGGGAGTTCTCATTCACTTCATTGTCTCAAATGTGTGTACATCATCTCCTATTTATAGGACCCCAATATTAAAGACTAACCTAAAGAGTTACAAGTACATAAAGAAAGGAATTAAGCAACATAATTGTCCAATTGGAGGTTATAGGAAATCAATACTTGAAACCCTTCAATTTGGGAGTTACAAGATATAATGCCATTAACCATGAGAAGGAATCCCAAGAGGCTAAGGAGTTATGAACATCCACACAACATAATATTTACAACATTATGAATGTTTTTTTGGCAAATAGTAGTTGGTATCTTTATTAACTTAAATATGATGCACATATACATCAAAAACCCATTTAGAATAGCTTATAAATAGAATTTTAATCGTGATTTGCAGAATATGAGATAAATATATAAAAAAATGTCTCAATTTATGTAAAATGTGTTTATAAGTGATTTTAAACATGATGACAAACAAAACCTAAATGTTCAAAAATAATACTACCTCCGGTCCTTAATATAAGACCCTATTTGCCTTTTATTTTGGTCCTAAATATAAGACCCCAATCCACTTTGTCTCTCATATTTATATATTTTTTTTCAAAGTAGCTCTTCTAACAATAATAATTCTAGTCAATACACTTGATTAGTAAGGATATTTTAGGAAAGACAATACCTATTTAAAACAAATAACTAACTAAATTTACTTCCTTAATCTCCTCAAATTAATCAACTGGCTCTTATAATTAGGACCGGGGTAGTATAATATTAACTGTTTCATGATTATTTTTGCACATTAACTCTAAAATATAATACATTAGGGTAGCGGTGATCTAAAAAATTAACTCAGGCAAATAGGCAATAAGAATATGATGACAAATATACAAACAACTATATGTTTATGATTTTAACTCCCTAAATGTAACCTATAAAAATCATGTAATACACAAGGGGCTAAAAATTTTTTTTCCAAATTTAAAACTTTAAGGGAAAAGAATAAAAAAATAACTGTTGAATTTTAAAATAATGAATAGATGATTTTAGCCTATTAAAAATTTTTCAAACTTTAAATTACGTACTAGTAAACCAAACAACACCAAAAAAAAAAAAATTTAGACATATCATGCCATAAGTAAAATAAGTAGTTAATTAAATTAATTCCATCTTAAAGGTGACAACACTATCTTAACTCAATGAACATTATACCTGGTAAAAAATTTTATTGGCCAAGAGGATATAAATTTGAATAGGTGCAATTATCTTTAGCATGTACAACTTTTTTCCCTTTTGACAACTATTACACATAATTAAAGATGAGTTGCATAGAATTAGAGAAAAATTGTATCCGTGGAAGATAGTTGCACTCGCTAAGTTTAGGTCCTTTTGGCTAATAAAAATTTTAACCAGATACTTTTTACCAAATTTACCTATGAAAAATGCATTAGATCTAACTAGAAGATCTAACTAGAATATGGATCTCGGCCACACCATTGAGAAAAATGGGCTATTTTTTAAGCCCTTTTTTTGGCATGAAGGAATTTCCAGGTGACCAAAGACATCATGAAGCAAAATGAAACAATTATTTCTCGGCAGCGCTGTCATCGCCTATTAAGGCTCCTGATCTTCCTTTATGATTGATCATGTATACAATACAACTTGGAGAAACATATAAAACTTCAATCTCCGGATATGACTGGGCATTAAGAACTCTGCTTAATGCCATGAAACTCTCCTATCCAAAAATGATACAATCTGGGGAAATAATTGGACAAGAAAAAATATCGACGAATAAGAAAACAAATCTAGTGCATGCTTGGGTTTACGTTGGAAACCACCAAAAGCCATGCTTTGATGTGAAACCAAACACACTGCAAATGAGCCATCAGATCATCAAGTGACAAGCAGCCTTCCTCAGTCAAAAATTTTCTCCCCAGTTGAAAATTGTAAGAATATTAAGGAACTAAAAAAACATAGCAAGCCAGGAATGAAGAACACTGCTCTCCAGCTATCAGGACCTGTAAGATCTGAATTAGCAGTTTTAGCAGCTTCAAGAAGTCTGCCAGTAAGGTCCACTCCAATAATTCCGGCTAAAGTGCCTGCGGTATTAGAAACACCCATTACAATTCCGGCATATCTTGGAGCCACATCCATGTGATTCACTGCAAATCCAGCTCTGCCCAGAGCCAGAAAACCCAGAGCCACAGAAGAACAGAAGATAGCCCCACCAGATGTTCTGAATATGGGAATTACAATCAATGCAAGAGAAGCAACTAAAAATCCTATGGTATTCAAGAATTTCCTGGTTTTTGTCACAGACATTATTCTCTTGGTGATTAAATGATCAGCAACTACACCACCTATGTTTGAGAATATAAACATGTTCAGATAAGGCATCATTTTTGAAGAACCCATATCTTGAAGGCTTAGTTTAAGGCCTAATTCAAAGTAGGTTGGCAGCCAATTCATCAACACATATAAACCATAATGAAAAGTGAAATTGTTCACAACGATTGCCCAGACTGGCAAGCTAGTTAGGATTTTCATCCAAGGGATTTTGGCTGCTTTGACTGAAATTCTTCCATTCTCAACCTTTGATCTCAGATTCCCCTTGATAGGCAACAATAATTCTCCAAACCCGGAAGCCGTGGCCTTTGGATGCTCAATACGAGGAGGATCACTGCCATATGTAAACCAAAGTAAGGACCACATGCCACCCATTGCTGCCTCGGCAACAAATATAGATTGAGGACCTCTAAGTTTCACTAGACTGGGAAGGACAAGCATTCCCATTGCTGCACCTAGATACATCCCAGAAGTTGTAAGAGAAACAGATCTAGATCTTTCATGGGGAGGAACCCATTGTGCTAGAACAGTGTGGATGGAGGGAAAGATGAATCCCTGTGCCACACCAACCAGCAAACGCGCAATTATTAACACAAAAACTCGATTGGGATCTAACGGAACCAATGCACAAGTTAGTGACCATACAACAAATGAAAGAAGGAGAACTGTCCTCCCTCCGATTTTCTGAGCAGCCCATCCCCCTGGCACTTGCGAACAAGCATATCCATAGTAGAAAGTAGATAGTATAGCCCCTTTGCTAGATTGATTCACTCCAGCAGCATCAGCAGCAACAGTATATGCAATTGAAAACCCAACCCTCTCTATGTAACAAACAGATGTGCAGATAAAGGTCAAAACGACAATCAGGTAACGCTTAGGGAATTTCATCATCCACTTCAACCACTTCACCTACACTTCAACCCATTTACTTGGTTGACTCATTCAGATTTAGCATCCCTCTAACAGATTGCTCTTCTAAGATGATGATTCACAAGATTCAAGGAACTTATGCCCATAAATACTTCAACTTCACAACGGATCTTGGACGCCAGATGAAATCATTGATAACATTACCCAAAAACTTCATCATATTTGCTTTTCAGACCAAGAAGTAAATAAAGAAACGCAGAAGGGCCCACGCAATGCCAATTATTTAGCTCCGTTGCCAATTATTTACCACAGATCAAAACAAATCAGCTCCATACGCCTGAAATGGAGAGAAGCGGATAAAACCCACCTCATCTTTTTCAAGAATTTTTCACTTTTCTGTGAGTTTTAAGAGTCCTGGCATTCAGATAGGGACCAAGAAATGCAAGAGAAGAATGATTAAGGATAAAAAGTCAATAAGAGGAGGGAAATGGAGTGAACTGAAATGGGGTCACGTACCTCGCCAGTGACGGACAGAATCAACGGCGTTCGTCACCGTCGAGACTGGAACGACGGATCGGAAAATAGTGGCGGGAGCTGGAATACAAAGAGAAGAAGAAAATATGGCAACTCGAATCGGGGGAAAGAATGCAGCCCCCTTTTACTTTTTTTTTTTTTTAATAGTGAAAAGAAGAACTGCAGTAATTCTTGCCAAACTCAAAACAGCTTTCAGTTAAGATGCCGGGAGCGGCTCATTGAGAAAAACGCAATTAGAAGTTCAAAACGCGTTAGGCATGTCGGTGAAGTTGTTGTCCTGGATTTTTTTTTGGGGGTTTTTTGTCAAAATATTTATTGAGGTCGTACTCATTATTTCTAATTTGGTATTTTAAAAATATATACTTTGAAAAATTTACATAGTTCCAAAAAAATGAGGAAAAATAATATTTAAAGACCCTAAAATTATCAAATTCCAATTTAGATACTCCAATTCATATAATCCCTTGTTTATGTGGGAGACATAAACTAAAATTGAAATTAGTGTCTTTTCCTCTCAACTCGGACACTTGGCTGAACTTTCCCATCTTTCTATATTTCGGTGTTCATGGAAAAGCTCGTATCATGGGGATGCAGTAAGCACAAGGCTTGAACAAACTCATTAATTACGTTTTTTAATACTCCTCCGGTCCTTTATAAGACCCAATTTGACTTTTTATTTGGTCCTAATTATAAGACCCAATCCATTTTCTCTCTTATATTTATGCATTTTTTTCCAAGATAATCCTTCTAATAATGATAGTTTTAGCCAATATACTTAATTAGCAATGATATTTTAAGAATAACAACACTTATTTATTATAAATAACCAACTTAACTTACTTCCTTAATCTCCTCAAACAAGTCAATTGGGTCTTATAATTAGGACCGAAGGAGTACAAAAGATGATTTATTTTTATAATTGACTGAGTGATAACAAGTTTTGATTGTCAAATTACAAATATAAAGTTGAGAATACTAGTAATGTTTTTAATACACGTTATTTCTATAATATAGCAAGTCCTAAATACAAAATGACAAGCCTGAAATAGAGATTAACAACATACTTTCTTTAAACTAATGAAAAAATTATACATCAACATTGTTACTGACATATGACTATTAACAAATGTTAAATAGAAAGTAATAGTATTGTCATGGTCGTTAACAAAATACTAGCATTACTATAACACCATCAAATTTTCATGTCATTGTATGAACATAGTACCAATAACAACACTTACATTAAAAATAACAACATTCTTATGATCAATAACAAAAAATCAGTATGACCATGATGGAAGTTACAATACAAACACCTGGCTTTTACGTTGTTGTGATTGAAGTTCAACAAGGAATCAAAGTCATAATTGTTGTTTTTGTTCTTTAGGCTCTCACATGTTGCTTGTTATGTTCCATTAAATCAATACTCCTCCGGTCCTTAATATAAGACCCATTTAACTAATTTGATTAAATTAAGGAAGTTAGGTAAGTTAGTTAATTATAAGAAATGTGACATGTTTTTCTTAAAATACCATAATCATCTTTCTTAATACCTCCTATTCCTCTTTTATTTGATTATGGTTAAAGGAATGTCCATAAGGGTAATTTAGAGAAAATTGATAAATATGAGAAATAGGTCTTATATTTAGGACCAAAATCAACTCAAGAATTGGGTCCTATCTTAAGGACCAGAGGAGTATCATTTTTAGCACAGTTATAAAGCTGGCATCATCTAATGCTATCTGGTTAATCCCATCGTTATTATTCTAAATGTAATTTGACTTTAAGAAGAATCTAATCTCATACCATGGTTGCTTCCTTTTGGTATATTAGGGGAGTTGGGTCAAGCAGGCCAACCTAATATTCCTTTTTCTTTCTTCTAAGGAAGCTTATCCTGCCATTTTATTCATTCACCCTCCTCTGCATCATTCTTCCATTGACCATGTTCCTTCCAGAAGCTGAGATGCATAGCTGGTTGTTTGTTACATTCCTGGAGTCATGTCTCTCCTAACCACTTTTCCATGTTTCCATGCATTTCCAGTTATAGTGCCTTGCCTCCTTTTGACAATACTATGCTAGTGACTAAACTTAGGGCCTGTTTGGGATCACGTTTGGGGTCCCAAACGTGCATCTCAACCGGCAAAAGTTCTTTTTATGTTTTAGTATATGTTTGGGATCACTTATGTGGAAATAAACCTTTGGTCCCAACGAGCGGTACCAGTGAAGCTATTTTACATTACTTTTAGAGAAAAAGTTCGTTCCTGCTGTAGAGAGAGAAGATGTACAAGAGAGAAAAAAACATAAAAAGATAGAATTTCTTTGGAAAAAACCCCAATAATTTAATTAATTTAATTTATTATTTTTTAAAAAATTTATCAAATTGTATGTATATGATATATTACCTTGACTCTTTAAAATAAAATTTATGATTTCTCTAAAATACTTATATATTCTTAATCTTTTTAAATTAGTTAATTGAGTCTTGTATAAAAACTTATGTCCTTTTCAATCATTTTATATCTAAACTTTTTTTTTATTTATCTAAACAAATTTTAACTTTTCAAACTGACTTTTTAGAAATATTAATCCAAACATAATTTTATTTTTCTTACCTCTTTTAAAATAGTCACACTATATACATATAATATTAGATATGTACTATTTAATAAAATCTATGTCCTTTTAAGTCATTTTGCATCCAAACTTATTTTTACATATATCATCCAAACAGGTTTCAACTTCTTAGACCAACTTTTTTACAAAGCCCAATCCAAACATAAATCACATTACACTATCTGATTTTTATTCAATCTGACTTCTGTAAAAGTCAGATTGAAAAAAAATTACTTCTACCACCGCTATCTCAAACACACCCTTAATGTTATAATATCCATTTGCTTTGGAAGTTCTCATGAGTGGGCAGTTACAAAAAAATTGGGAAGATCATTAGAGATAGATCTGGGTACTTTGAGAAGGAATCTGGGCCTCTAATGAGATCTACCAGCCTAAATTTAATGTCTATTGCACAAATAAAATGACTGTTTCAAATAGTGAGCAGGATCCTATGAGTGGAATACGAACTTCAATCCTCGCTTTCTCTGCCTTTTAACCTCAGTCAGAACTTCCACTAGGAGACAAGAAAACATCGATTTGGGAGGGAGGGAAGAAGCACAAGGACGATACAAGTACCATTCAAGGGGATATAATTGGAACGGAAGAGGATATGACAAGCAAAATGGCATTTTGATCATTTTCCCCTGTGATTTCATAATTCTAGTTTAGCCTTTTGTCTCTCACAGGTATTACTTTAATTGAGATTTCATAATTTTGGGGCCTCTAATTGTCCTTTTCCCAAAAATTAACTTGCGAGGGATAACTTTGATTTGTTTACAAGATTGGTCTTTCTTTGCAAGGGAGGGGAAATGCAACGTCTGTTATACCCTCCCTCCCCTCTTTTTTAATAAGAACTTGGAATTTGAATTCCAAAAAGTTTGTTTTTTAAATGTTTATTATTTTTAACTAATTTTAATTATTTTCTTAAATAATATAATTTGGTTAACAGATTTTTGTAAAAAGGACAAACGGAAATAGAAGGGACTAGTCTTTCACAATATGATAAATCAAAGTTCAAATCCTCACTGAAAGAGATGCTTACATTGATGCCCAAGAGTCAGTTAAACAGAATTGCCTCTAATACAATGGTAGTTATACTTTGCCAAAAAAAAAAAAAGGCATAACAAATCTGAGCAAGAGATCATCACATCACATTAAGTAATATCAGCTACTATCCATTTGGTATGAGGGAATGGGAGGATAAAAAAATTTTAATGAGTTCGATTTAAAAAATTGGAGAAGCAAGGTTAAAAATTTTAAATGAATTTTGCCTATTCTCTTATCTTATATTTTTTCTTTATCAAAATTTTATAACACATCTTCCTAATTTTTTAAATTAAGCTCATTAAAAACTCCCAAATTTCTTCATACCAAACGTCGGGTAAAGTATTATTCCCACAGAAGGCAAAATCAACGCCAACTGCCCAACTTGATGAAACTCGGCTGCCAGGAAGCTTTCTAAAGCATTATTGCAAGATTTGTGCTTTTTTGGACCTTACGTAATCTACAAATTAGGACAGATGAATAAGTCCAACACACCGACACATTATAAAAGGAGAGATTTTATTATGCTTACAAGATGTATCATGTTTTCCGTCAGTCAAAACCATTGATTTAATGTACATAACTAATACTATTACTCATATTCCTATCCACCTCATCAAAATTATGCAGAGATAATTAAGTTACTCCTCCAGTCCTTAATATAAGACTCATTTAACTAATTTAATTAGATTAAAAAAGTTAGGTAAGTTAATTAATTATAAGAAATGTGACACATTTTTCCTAAATCACCATAATCATCCTTTTTAATACCCCATCTTCCTCTTTTACTTGATTATGGTTGAGGAAGTATCCATAAGGATAATTTAGAGAAAACTAATAAATAGGAGAAACGGGTCTTATATTTAAAACCAAAATCAATTCAACAATTGAATCCTATATTAAGGACAAAAGGAATATTAATTTTGTCTAGACATGAAAAAATCCAAATTTATCTATATTTCATATTATTAATTCATTCAATAACTTATAGAAATCGCAATTAAGGAGATATTAAATATAAGTAATTTTGAAAAAAAAAAAAATAATACCCTCTTGGTGACGTATAATAAAGACAATCTATTCTCTCATTCATAAGCTTCAAATTTAAAGAAAAAAATGACTCATTTTATAAGTTTCAATTTAAATGTGTTTCAACATATAATAAGTTTTTCCCAATTCTACACTTAATTATTTATTCTCACTCTTTCGTCCCATTCTTTTTCATTTATTGTTTTTCTCATTTACCGTATTTATAAATAAGAGTATATTTGGAAAAAGAAACACATTTCTTATTTATTTATTTATTACTTTCGACTAATTTAACCAATTTTTTAATCAACACAGTTGGGTTAATCAACTCTTACGAAAACGTAATGAAACGTAATAGAAAGAGTATTAATTATGAAAATCCCATGCAAAGCAGTAGCTTTTTCCTTGATCTTTCTTTCCCCCTTACATTCAATGCCACAAGGATCGAATAATAGCCAGACTTTGAGGTGAAACATACATAAACACACAATCACGTTTTATCGACGATGAATCAAGAGAGGCGAGTAAGGATCATGCAACAAATACTTTATGTTGAAGAAAATCTTGCACAAGTAAGATTTAAACATAGCGGGAAGAAAATTCTCAATGCAATCAAACTCAGTTCCTTTTCTCATTATTCCATAAATAATCTGTCCTAGTTCTTCACCACAATCTTCCTGCACATGGTGCCCTGCCTGCAAAGTGCAACAAATTAAATATAACTTTTCCCCATGGGAGCAAGTTCAACCAGCAAAAGAAGGAGGATCTATAAACCAGAATCATTGGCTTGTTCTTCAGTATATTCATTGTTAAAGGATTGCACCACAGAGTAATGAAACCTCCGGAACACACATGTAGGAGAGAGAGAGCATACTTGATTTTACGTTGAAACCCACCGAAACGAGTAAAAATCGGATTGAATGACAGTATATTTGGTTTCACGATGGAAACCACCAAACAAGTACAAATGGGTTTGAATGATAGCATATTTGGTTTCAACGTTGGAAATCACCAAGACAAGTAGAAACAGGGTTGAATGAGAGCATATTTGGTTTTATGTTGAAAACCACGAAAACAAGAGTGTATTTTGCTTTGCGTTGGAAACCACCAAAACAAGTGAAAACGAGGCTGAATGAGATTATAGTTGGTTTCATGCTTGAAACCACCAAAACAAGTAAAATCAGGGTTGAATAAGAGTATATTTGGTTTCACGGGGAAACCACCAAAACCCTGTTTTTAGTGAAAGTAGGTAGTGTCCAACATGAGATCAAATATACACTAAGGATTATTGAGAGACAATGAAGTCAACAACATACCAAGTCCATTGGCTATGTATATTGCAGTTGCAAAAATACCGCTAGAGCATCTGTGTGTCCTTCAAATCATAAAGGGCAACTCTATTTTTTGTTCATATCGAAACCTCGCACATATATTGTTATATTAAACTTATTAAATGGCTTCAATTATGCATCTAATCTTATTGTTTAACTGGAACATTGATAAATCTCATTAAAAGTACTGAATAATTCTCTCTCTAAACAAAAATTGTGAATTTCTTCTTTTCTTTTTCATGCATCACAGAATGTGTCAAGCTAAAACCTTCTAGGAGAGTTTCCGTCCAAGCGGAAAAAAAAATGAAAGTAGATAAAACAAATATCACCACGCAATAGTTGAAAGGAAGATGATCAAATCATTTTTAACATATTAACAAGACTGCAGAATCCACAAGAATTATTTCCTATGAAAATGGATGAAGTAATTGACTTATGTGAGATAACAGATTATTATGAGCAACTATGACTGATAGCCACAGAAGTTCAGTCAGCAGCCTTTAGGCATGGGAATGGCGATAAAATGTGTTCATGATAAAATGATAAGAGAATACTGTTAGGAAGATATTCATTTAACAAGTTTATCCAGAGGCTACAAGTGAACAAAAACATGTTTCCTTTGTGTAAGCATGTGCAATAGAATAGTTTGGTGTTTACCCTTGGAACTTCGATAAGCGTATGATTTGAATCTTTGCAGAAATCTTCCACTCCATCATAGCTCAACCAGCGGTCTCTTTGACCCCAACAAATTGTTGTTCGCACTTTCCAATTCTTGTCCTGAAGTATTTTCTGCATATCCTCCACATAGGTCTGCCAAGAGAAGTGGAGTAAGCAAAAATAACCATATTCGTTCAAAAGTTATTCTCTCTAGTTGTCAATTTGGATCTTCCAACAGGTAAAAGAAAGATGTCTTGATTAAATGTCATAGAAAGTGAATGACAATATGATCATTCAATCCCTAATGGAGCAAGTAAATACGGGTAGCAGCCTAAGCTATTGAGTGAAAGCCCATGATCAATTTTGTTAATATTTCTTATAATTCTTAAATATCTGCCTTAGGTTGAGCAAAGGTTTGCATGCAATTTCATTCATCTAATTAAAGGTAACAACTAGACATAAGTTATGGCCATAGCAAGAAAATAAAACAAGAAATAAGTTCCACATAAGACAGGCCAGCACATGACTTTAATTCTCTGTAATCTAAGAACTGTATGACACATAAAAGCTAAGCGGACAACTATTCAAATATACTTTTGAAATTGATATTTAAAAAATTAAAATTCACCTTCAGGCCTTTCTTCATGGCCCTGCTTATTGCATTAAGTGCAAAACCAGAGGAACCAGATGTGAGATAAGGTCTTCTATAGACCATCGCGTCTTCTTCTTTCATTTTGTAAGGGCCACAGCTAGTCAGAGGTTTATCACTGGCCCTTAAAGGGTCCTAGTAAAGCCATAGAGGAACACGTTAATAAGAAATTTTGGGGGTCGTCAAAACTATAAAATTCAGCAGATATACAATAAATTTAATTTTTTTTTAATTAAAAGAAAGCATAATTTTTCATACCTGAGAAAATATTTCACCCAGTAGGAAGTTGCTGAATGCTGATAATGTTGATGGAAGCTTGACATGTTTAGCTGTTAACTTATAAAATAATAAAGGAATTGAAGCCAGTAATCATCACCAAAATTTGAGAAAAAAGAGTATCACAGAGGGGGAAATGTTACTTGATACTTCATATTTGCAAAATATATTCTGTTTAGACCACATATATCTATATTGGATGACTTAAAAATCAAAGCCTATGATGTGTTTTCAACAGTCATGTAGCTAACATATCATGCAGTCTAACCACACTCAAGACAGAAATCCAAAAAGTAGGGTAAATTAATACACTGAACAATCCATGCCAAAGTCAATTTAGAAACATCATACAACAAATAAAAGGAGTTGTAGCATAACACTCAGGAAGTCTTTTTGCAAGAACAAAAGGAATGTACGTACAGGAGGATTAATGAGTATCAAGTTGTTGAGCTTTTCCTGGTGCAAGCTCGCATACTTAACTACTGCTGGTGAAAAGTAGCCCTGCGAATACAGACAGTTGAAGGATTTCCCATTAAATTCAGATAACAGGTAGTTTAAATTAACAAATCCAAAATTCTTACCAATGAACGCAAATTTACCTGAACTACAAGTGATACTTTACCAACAGCTAGTTCATTGACAAGTGACGCCAAAGATGATACATATTCTGCAAGGAGTAAGGAGTACAGTTGCTCTTTTGCCATTGAATTGTCAAACCAAGGAATGTCCCCGAGAAAGAAAATAAATACAAGTATTGAATATTGTTAGGTCCACAGCATTTACCATCTAGAGTGTAGTCAAAACCATATCCAGGTTGAGGCTTATCAGAAAATCCAAATCCTGAAAAAGGAGAACAAATTAAGGGAAACAACAGTTCTGGCCAAAAGAAAAAAACAAACCTTCATAGAAACAGTTGAACAATTCATAGTAAAAGCTATTAAAAGATCAAGGAAATCACTTGTCAAGCATGTGCAATTTTTTTGGAGACAAAAACCTAAGAATGACAGCTTTTCATGATGTTTTCACTCAATTCGTAACTCGAAAAGAACAAAGTGCAGCAATGATATACTACTAACAGTGAATAGCCAAAGGCTAATCATGATGAGCATTATTTCAACCCTCAATATTCTAAAAGAGATTGCATATGCTTATCCCAAAGGAAAAAACAAGAACATTCAGGTATAACGCGTCTATAGGATTTCATATTTAAGTCATACTACAGATCCTTTCACCGTGCATTTGTTAACCCGTGACGTGGCTGTGAGAAGAAACATATGAGAATACGACTACACATGACCAATGCATCTCAGACAAAAATAATGAATCTCTTGACATATTATTTGTTTTATTATTTTAAGTCAAGGCCTTCTGGGTTTGAACAAACTCTCTTGTTCATATTCAACAAACCACCAAGTACATTCCCATACTCACTAGTCACAAACATCTTATTCATGGGGAATAATCAGTAGAATGGAAGGACAAAGTTTAAATAAGGCATGACCTCTATGCCAACTGGCAAAAGAAACATTGAAAAAAAGACCAAAGTTGCTTTCCTCAAATCCTTCATCCCCTCACTAGTATCAATAATAATGCTCCATTCCTTTACATAGTTCAGACTCAGATTGTTCCATCATTTCTCCAAGTTGTACCTTTTATTTTTTTATGAGAACATGCACCAAATAGGTTGTACAACCAATGTCTCTGAGCATCTGGACGACCACATTTTGAGAGGAAAACATCCCGGAGAACACATATGTGTAATAGACGTAACTGGCTCAAATGCCAGAAGTGACTGAGTTTGGCAAGCCAGGACTCAGTACCTCCACAACCTACCCGGTCTTATTAATCGTTGGGGATGGTAGTAGTTCAAGGCAATAGATATGCTCAGTGAAGGGATTCACAATTAGGGCAAATTTCCAGCAAGTGAAACAACAGGATTCGGAAAGAGGGGTCTTCAAGGCTTAAAAGGTATACTTGCCAGCCCAATTTCTGTAAAATGCTTCTTCTTTCTTCTCTAGTCAAAGCCAAATTGGTGTAGCAAGACTCATTCTCCCACCAATAGTAAGAGCTCTTTCTTTGCTGCACATTTCAACAGACAACAGCTACTCCTTAGACTGCTTAATGTCTTGTCTCATAGTCTGTTGGGGTCTTTAGTAATTCTTTATCATTCTCCTTGGTTTTACTTTCTCTGTCATCTTCTCGCCTCATACGACAATAGGAAGCCCTAACACATTTTTCGACTTCTAAAACTATTGGTTTGACAATTTTTTCAACTGGAAACCCAATAGACGAGGAATGAAGCGATGGAAAGCATTGGACATAAGTTTCCATAACTATCTCCAACACAGAAACAAAGTAATTCTGATAACATTTCTGACAAAAAAATTGGAATCTTACCCAGCCAATCAAAAGCTATGGCATGATAGTCCTTAGCGAGCACGGGAAGAACTTTGCGATAAGAATATGCCTGTCAGCAGCATCAAATTGCCACTACAAGTATTTGTCATCAATATAAATAATCTGGGACAGAGTAACTCCAGGTATGCATATTAATATTTGCGCATCTAAGAAAGTTTGGGAAACAAAATCCATGCCTGATAACTTCACCTGGCAACTTAAGGATTTAGGTTGAGGCTTCTTTGCAAGATTTAAAAGCTTCTAAGATCATTTCGTCAGAAGTTTTAGGCTCATCATCCCATTCTTATATAAAATTAAGTTTTAGCACGTAGGGAACTGATGAGTCTATGTCTTGTTCTTGCTCCAAGCAAAGAAGGTGGCTAGAAGTAAAACATAACAGCCTAATAATGTGGTTCCATGCTGAAAGCTTTAAAGAACATTATGTAATGGAAACTAGCAAGGAATCAACAATATGAAACTTTATCATACAACTTGGCGTTAAATTTGACATATGAGTTAGATTGATGTGAGCAACTGCGAAAAGTCTACGTGACATCATACTATGAGAGGTGCTCCTATCATAGTTGACAATTACAACTCACCTGTGAAGGGAAACCGTGGACTAATATCACTGAAGGGTTATCAGCATCTCCGCTTTCAACACAAAACCATCTATTACAGAAAATCGTTTGGACAAAATATGATTCAGTCAGTAACTGGTAAGGGCCATGGAATTTATGGAAATATTTTATTTCTTCTGGCCTTAGGTCCTAAAAATTTGAGTAAAATCTGTTTTATCTTTACATATTTATGCATTCTATACAAATTCATGATGATTCTGACTCCAAAAACCAAATCAGCATCTAGTTTTCCGATTCTGTTCTTTCCATTTTCGTCAGCATGAATAAACAAGATTATTCGTCCACTACAGACACGCGATATGTCGTTTTACCTGAAGAGATCACCAGTGGCTTGAGAACCAGTCCCCATTGTGAGCCCAAAGATTGGATCTTTAGCCTTTTCACCAGCGCCCAGAATTGAATGGGCTTTCACCTTAAAAAATCATAATTCTTTTAGGCGGGAGCAAAACAAAAGTCCTCCACAGTGAATCGTGGGAATTTTTATTTCTTGATCACTTCTCCCCCCCCCCGGGGGGAATAGGGCAACAATATGCATCGTCTTAAACACTTTTTAATAATTTCCGAAGTATTAAGCTTATGCTGACGTGATTTATAATGCTTACCATTCTCCCTTGCTTAAACCATTCATCACTTGGACTCGGCTCGTCTGAATATTTTCCTGTTCGAAGATCGCAAACTATTCTTATGTACTTTTCAAAACGAAACAAATGGTGCCATCGCATTTTCATCCCTAGCAGCACGAAATGGAATTTGAAAAGTACCTCCACTGAAAGAGAAGCCATCTCCGACCGAAACCGGAGCATCCAGGAGATAATCCTAAAACAGAACAATCGAACTATTGATTGAAAGTTTTAAAGAGGAAAATTTGAGATGTTCATTAAATAAACATACTTCCTCGCCATTGTTGCTGCTCGATCTGCACCTCAGTTTGGGAGACTTTCTGAAAGAGCTTGAAACTACCAATTGGAAACGGAAGCGTCGAACTGATGAAGATGCTGTTGGAGAAGAAGAGAAAAGGAGAGATGTTTGAGGTTGGATTGCTCGAACTGCCATGGAGAAGCAGAAGCAAGAAGGACTTGGGTAGTTGGAGAGTGAGAGCGAAGAAGAGAGCGTAGTGGAAAAACCGTTACGTTTGATTGTAATCTGAAAAATGAAAAGGGAAGCGATAGGAATTTCCTGGTTCTCGCCCGCGCGAAATCCATTGCTTTTTATTATTTTTATTATACTAGTACTCTTCCGGTCCTAATTATAAGACCCAATTGACTTATTTGAGGAGATTAAGGAAGTAAGTTAAGTTGGTTATTTATAATAAATAAGTGTTGTTATTCTTAAAATATCCTTGCTAATTAAGTATATTGGCTAAAACTATCATTATTAGAAGGATTATCTTGGAAAAAAATACATAAATATAAGAGAGAAAATGGATTGGGTCTTATAATTAGGACCAAATAAAAAGTCAAATTGGGTCTTATAATAAGGACCGGAGGAGTATTGTTTTTATTTCTAATTGGGTGAGCATATATACACACACACATGACCCCATTATACGTACGTGTACACGTGTGTTTTTTCCTCAGAGAAGTGGCATATTGGACCATTCGTTAAATCGATGCCTAAACGAAAAGGCAATCATAAAGAAAAAGGAAAAAAGATATTTTTAATGATATTAATAAATTATAATTATAATTCTTATAAATAATTAAAATTATCATTAGTATTTTTAGCAACTTATTATCCATATTTTTTAATATCATCCTGTAAAATAATACTATTTTTACAAAAATTTAATAATTTTAATCTTCCGAAAAAAAGTTTAGTTTTGAAAAATTTCCTATCGTTAATTTCTTTTATTATTGAGTTCTTAAATAACTGTCATTCAAAGAGAAATGTCAATATCAAACCCAAATCTTAAACCCTTCTCGTTGAACGATTAAATTTTCAAATGATACCATATTATTTAAATAAAAGTAACAGGCATTTGAATTATAATTTGAACACTAATTCTTAAAACTCATTCACAATTTTTGTGATTATCAATTTTTTTAAAACTTTTTTTATATTAATCAATTTTTTATAGCTTTTTATAAGCATGTATTTTATTAGAAACAATGCTGTTGTGGCCTTATAAAGCATTAAATGTAAGTATTTATACAAACAAAAATTCAAGTATTAATTCTCCATGTTATTTATAACTGTTTTACGAGTATTTATAAATATACTTATAGATTAATCGGATCAATTTTTATTAATATTTTTTTATAATTTTTTATACATACATTTTTATAATTTTTTATATGAGCACTTATAAATATACTTATAGATTAATCGGACAAACTCTTGTTGACATTGTTTTATAATTTTTTTTATACATAGGTTTTTTCTAATTTTTTTTAAACAAATGCAAATTTTCTTCAATTATCGACTGGATGGCTTGTGAGAAAGGCCCAACTAGAGCCCACTCCTTGTTGGGTTCTGATTAAAGCATTCTTCAATTATTTTCAGACCCCTTCGGCCCAAAAGAACAAATTATTTTCAGACCTCGCCTTGTTCTGATAATCCAAAAGCGGTGCGTATCTCAGTCCCGGCTTCGTGGTTCGGCAGTTCGGCTATGGTGGAAGGTGGATAGAAAATGAAACCAGAAATGGCCTTACAATTTCTGAAGCTTCCCATCGCCATGACCCGCGGGTTGGGTTACGACAGAACCTTTATTTTCTTTTCTCAGTCTAAGACCCTGAAGCACGGTGGTAATCTCAGACACTTCAATCTCTTTTTGCTCCCTTCTATACTTTATTTTCTACTGCGTTTCAAGTTCGTTGCTTATGAATGCATGTTTGAGGGGATGCACGCCTAAAGATTTTCAAGTTCACGTGTGTACTAAGATATATTTGGCTTCAATAATATCTTCTTCTTGATGTTATTCTTGGAATTTTATGTAGAGAGATGGTTCACTGTTCAAATTCCTGGTTCCTTCCGGAGCTATGCTGCTGCAAAATCAGAAAAACTTCAACCGCTGAAAAAGTAAGCTTTTTCTTTCTCCATCGACTATGTCAAGTTTTCACTCTTCACAGTTCACCAAGTTCACACTCATGTGACCTTCCATTCTTAATGGAATTCTAATGCTGAGAACAAGTATTGTTAGAATGCCAGACTATATTGACAAAGATGCATCGAATAATGTTCATGCTTTTTTTTTTTTTTTTGGGGGGGGGGGTAGGATAAAGTGGTGGGTTATTGTTTTTGCTTACTTTTCGAATTGGCTTTGAAGCATGAGAAGTAAGGTGAATATTTGTCAATTAAAAATCAAGTCGGGGCAATAACTGACTTTTGTTTTTGCTTACACCATAATTTTTGGTTTTGGAGGATCAAGAAGTGCTGACGATATGTGCGATCCTTGGATTGTGCGGTGCAGTACTTGCAATCAATGTGACCAGAAGTCTTTCTGTTTTGATGATTCTATTATTGAATTTTATTTTTTTTTACTCTATATGATAAGATAGATATATTTGTTACTTTTCTTTCTGTTGTATTAATATTTTATTCCACCCCAAAGAAGTATTGTGGCGATCCTGAAATTCTTTGTATCAAGCTATTTGTGCTTTTGAACGACAGTACACTCTGTTAAACTTTTAGGAAAAAGAGGCTGGATGAGATATGTCTTGAAAGATTTCAGCAATACAGTCGAAATTTCATTCAGTCGTGGATTTTACAAGGTAATTTTTCCCCTTTTCCCTTTATTGGTGTATAGATTTTCTCTTAACAAGTCCACTCAAGTTACACTATAAAGTAGTCACTTGAATTCAAGCTGTCAGTATAGCAAAGAGTTTTTATTTTCGTTTGTTTTTTCTCTTTTGCAATTCCGAGAAAGTAAAGTAAATTTCTACGAGGTTTGTTATAATATTCTAATTATAAGGAACTTGTTAAGTTAATTGATTATCATCCATATTATGGACAAAGATGTCAAGTTGAACTGTTACTCATGGTTCTCTGTTGATTATGCATGACAAACCTATTCTCCAGCAATTATACGACTGCCACTTGTGTTGAGATTCTCTAAGGTGTCATGCTATGTATGGCATCTGGTGCCAATTGAAATGATCAAAATAAACTTGTACATCTTTTTACATCACTTAATTGGGATATTGGCAATATCATTTAGCTGCCTATAAGCGTCCTAGATGTTGTTATTATATGTTAGTATAAGGACGACTAATAGAGCAGCTTTGAAAATTCTGATTGTATGAAAGGTTTTCTAACCATTCAGACTATCAGAGTAATTTCAAAAGGGCACCCAATTTGATTTTTGAACTAATGAGAGAGCGAAAAAGGTTATGGGCTGGACCAATAAAAGGGTTAAAGGTTTGATTCTATTTGGAAGGCTGTATATTCCCATTTTTTCCCCTTGTATTGGATTGTTTTTCTGAATGAGATTTATCTGTTACCTTTTGTTTTTTTAATCCTGGTGTTATTATTAAAACTTCAAAACTAACTTGATGCCAGAGTTTTCCTTGCTGTTCAAAGCTTTGGATCGTTTACCTTTAGCTTGTATTGGCTTTTAGCTACCTAGAGAAATAAAAAAGAAAAAGGGAATGTAAGTAAAACAGCACTTTAAGGACTATTGTGCATGTTGCAATATTTTTACAGTCATGGTGTCGTTTGGATTCACATTGGATAATGGCTCACGTTTTCTCTTTTTCAGTCACAGAAACAGAAACTATGTCCCTGCCTTTAGATTCGTTTGTTTGCTGAATGATCTGAGGTTTAAATCATTTGACTTTTAAATACTTCAGTGCCTATTTAAGCACAATTTTTGAATTTACCGCTTCTTTACAATGTATCAAACTGGAGTAGCAGCCAGTTTGAGTTTCTTTGCAACTTGAGGTTGAGCAGCATTTATTTCTGTAAACGTTCTGAACAAGTCTTTATTACTCATGCTAAATATCTATGTGAATATAGCTATTAGCAACCAGGGTTGGTAGTAGATTATCATCTACAATTGTATGCTTACTCACTGTGATGAAATCAATAAATCAATTGAATCATTAATGACACAGCCAACATTTGTGATTAGGCAAAGTATACGTGGATGGGAAGGTGATAAATAAAGCAGGTACCCCAGTGTCTGACAAAGCTGTTGTGGAGATAAAGGCTGAAGTGCCAAAATATGTATGTAGGTGAATCCATCAAGCTCCATAGATACATGACCTGATGATATCTCTTCACCAATTTTAGGTGAAATTAATATTTTCTCGCTTACCTTTGTCAATGCAGAGCTGGACATAAGTTAGAAGCTGCAATTGAGCAGCTTGGTGTTGATGTTGTGGGTAAAGTAGCTCTTGATTCTGGGTTGTCAACTGGAGGATTTACTGATTGCTTACTTCAGTATGGTGCATCTTTTGTTTATGGAGTTGACGTAGGTTATGGGCAGGTAATGTTTTGCTTGTGTTTTCCGTCTGTTTCCCATCTTAGTGGTTTATGGCTTCACCTGAAAAAGGTTTAACATAGTCACCGATCTATAATCAGTGATGACAAAAATTGTCTAGCTCAGCAAGTTTCTGTGATTATTTTCTTTCCACTACTTTGACGCATATTAATTGATATTACGATTCTTTGTTCATGGTGATTATTTCCTCTTTTAGGTAGCTGAAAAAATCCGTGTAGATGAGCGAGTTACTGTGGTTGAACGGACAAATCTAAGATATCTTTCAGGACTCCCACAAAAAGTTGACTTGGTGACTTTAGACCTTTCATTCATCTCTATTCTCTTGGTAAGGATTTTAATGAGTTTAAATGCCATAATAATGCTATAAATATATATATTCGTTGACTAAACTTTGCAAATCTTGGACTTTTTCTAGTTTGGGAAGTTGGCTTGTATAGTCTTATCATGTTGCAAATAGAATGGAAGTACTTAGGTTGCATATTTAGTTGAGTTCACTAGTTGCATTCAATGGGTGGAGCTCTTTTTTTTTTTTTTTTTTGCGGTGACAAGTGGTAGCAGGCGGGATCAGACTCGCAATCTAATGCCAACAAGGGCACACGTGTGCCACTATGCCAGAAAAGCATTGGCTGGGGAAACTAGAATGTACTCTCCCTACATCTTTGCCCCATAGATGTTGATGGCATTTAAGGCACCCTTGCTGCAGGGGCTCTTGTGGCAACTGTGCATAGCACATTGCATGAAGTGTGGCAGCATCAATTGTGGTGCACATAATTACAAGTTTAAAAAATATTGAAACGTTAGAGAAAATATTGCTCGGATATGTGGGTGGACATAAACACTTGAAAGATATGCTTAAAGCATCATCCAAAACTTTGTCAGCCCGTCTTATGATGCCTGTATTAGATAGTTTTCCTCACATCCCAGGTGCATCACAAGTTTTAAACCAGTAAGCAAGCCCCAGCTCATGAACTTACCAAGTGTTATATAATTCCATCCTACATGTTGGTGTTCTGTGTTCAAATGAATTATGAAGGTAAAGTTTGGCCCAAAAAAAAAAAGAAAAACAAACAAAGAATCATGAAGCTAAAGTAAAATAATAACTTGAACCAAGAGAGAATGTGTGTGCAGAACAATTAGGGGAAGTTTGAGGGGGAAAATAATTAGTAACTCAAAAGAACAAGGCACAAAGTCAGACAGTTAGACAAGAAACTATTTAAAGGAAGAAAGAAATAATCAGAAGTTATTAAAGAAGAATGGGGTAAGAAACAATCATGCTTTGCTCTTATCTCTTAAGCTTCCCGCAGATATAGGGTCCTTGTTCTGCCGATGGTTGGTTAAATTATTCATTTGACAGGTCATGCCTGCTGTGGTCAATGTCATGAAGGAAGATGCAGCATTGGTGACGTTGGTTAAACCTCAATTTGAAGCTCACAGATCACAAGTATGAAACCTAACTTCATGTTATAAATGCAAATATTTCGTCAGGTCAATATTCTCTTCTATGATGTAAAGCCAGTTGATTCCATTGGAGTAGACTGGCAATTAAAAGAAAATAATATGATGTTGCTTGCCTGCCACCCGAGGGGTTGGCGCATTTAGGGGTAAAGATCAATTGTGATTGCACAAGTGCAGTACCTCTGGCTGGGTGCTGTCAATCAAAGATGTTGTTTAAGTTCGAAATTCTTTTTCCCCCATTTATTTGAGTAGAATTAGTTTTTCCCTATAAAATCTTCATGCCATGATGGTTGTTTTAATCCCTTGTAAAGATAGAGCTTACATGTTAGCCACTATTTCTAAATTTGGAATATCACCTTCTGTGCAGGTAGGAAAAGGGGGGATAGTGAAAGATCCCACGGTCCACCAAGAGGTATGTCCTTTTTGGCCGTCTGATTTGATCTCTAGATGTCTTAAAAAAAAATTTTGTTAAAAGGAGATTACGACTAAGTTCACGGAACCTGATATGCAAGTACACAATTCTTTTCATCCTATTTATAATGCATTTCTTTCCACTTTCATAGTCATAAGAAAACACAAACCATTGCATGATACATATTGACTTGCAAATACTGGAGGATATGAAGGTGATTGAAATTTTATTTATTTATTTTTTTTTTTGGGGTAATGCAGGTCCTTGAGAAGATTATAAAGGGAGTAGAGAAGTTTGGTTTCTCCAGTAAAGGGTGGATTGAGTCCCCTCTCAAAGGTGCTGAGGGTAATACAGAATTTCTTGTTCATTTTGTCAGATCATCTCCCAGTGAAGTTTCATAAAATGAAATAAAATTGGACTTTATGCTTAGATTCGGCCTGTGAGTCGGAATTAATCAAGTTTGGAAGATCTCGTTTGAAGGAGAGGAGAGTCATGTTCTTTGTACAGTGATCATTTTTTCTCCTTATGCTTCGGTACTTCAACCTGTTCAATGGAATCATAGGATGCGATGTATTATTGTTCCACCACAATATTAGAATCTTTTTAGTGCTTGTCATATGACCTGCTCATGAATGAGAATAGGTCAACATGAGGAATCGTGTGGAATTTTTTTACGTTTATTTTCACATGATCTTTGATTAATTAAAAAACAATAATTCCAGGACCACAGTGTCATGACCCATTGACAATTTGTTTGAACATACCATTTCACTACTTTTGGGTTTGTTTGCATATGCTTATTTTAAGTACTTATTAGCAGTTTCAGGCAAGATGAGATAAAACCCTCAACATAGATTCCTCGCATTCCTCCTCCGAACGCTAGTTGATATTGGACATTGATGGCTTTGTTACTCGGAGACAATAAAGAATTCTGGGGACTTGGTCTCATCAAAAAATTGGGATACACCAATCCAGTGATCATCTCATATATGTGGTTCATATCATCAGCTTCAGAGCAACGGAGACCCACCTAATCTTTCATGAACATTCACAATCTTTAGTATAGATATCCACATAGCGGAACTAGTGATTGAGGGTGCCACAACCTCTTCTCATTGTCCGACAGTGTTAAGAACAGGTTCTCCAATATCACATACTCGATTCCGATCAACTTCGCCTATTGGTCTGGTCATAGATCAGGCACTGCCTCATCTACTCTTTCAGGTGGCTGCAGAAGTGGTGTGCCTCCACTTGCCGGGTCATATCGTCCGAGTGAAAATGGAACCTTCAACAATGATACAATCAACACAACTCAAAGACTGCTTTCTTTGTAATCACAGCACTTATACATATATGGAACTGGATTGATCAGAGAGAAGATATATACACGAGCGAGCAAAGGTGTTGGTGAGTGTTGTGATGGGGGTGAAGTGTTGTTTTGGATATTGGAGTGGCAGCGTCGGACGTCAGGGCCATATGATATTGAAAACTTTGTGTGGGAACACAAGTGAAGGGAAAGAGATCGTGAGTACGTCCAAGTCTGATTTTATGGGTTCCATTCTACGTGCCTTTTCTGCAGCAAAATCTGGAGACCACGGCCAGACACAATCTGATATGGAGAATGTGTCAGAGTGTGTACACGATGATCTGTTATCATCCAGATGAA
>NW_021637855.1:0-14961 GCF_004799145.2 Neltuma alba | reverse complement strand
TTTCGCATTTCCTCACATATACACTCATGGCAGGAGGAAAGTTTGCTCATCAAATATGCATATGTGCGAGTAGACGCGCACCTACCAATTTTTAGCTTTTTTTTTTTTTTTAATTGGGAGAATTACAATCATATCTGAAGTATGCGATTTAATTACCTAAAATTCATCAACAAGTGAAGAATCAATAATGATAATTTTCAAATGAGGAAATAATAATAAGTTCAAACTGGTTATTTGTTATTGAAATTTTTTAGTAATTAAATTTTTTTCTTAAGACTTTTTAGTAGTTCTCCCTTTTTAATTCAATAATTAAGAAGAAAATTTATTTGATCAATATTAGATTCATAGATGTAATCACTTTTTTTTTTTTTTTTAACACATGCACATGATATCCTGGTTAACCCCTCGAGAAATTATAAAATAAACTAATCCAGATTGGGCCATAGTAAGAGTTATATGCAATCACTTATATATACTGCTAATTTTTTAATTGAATTAAAATTTGAAAAATGTGATTTTTTCCCCATTGAATAACATGATGTACATAGAATCTAGGGAGAATTTTAATCAAGTTTCAAGAAAAGGATTTAATTACCTTAAAATCCATTGACAAGTGAAGAGTAAGCAATAATAAGTTCCAGAATAAAGAATGACAACTAATTTAGATTGGTTGCTTATCATTTGAACTTTTTAGTAATTAATTTTTTTTAAGATCTCTTAAAAATTCTCCCAATAATCTAACCAGAAAATTACACCTCTCAAAATAATGTACTTATTATATTTTTATTTAAAGCATAGTTTTTTTAAATTAAATAAAAACAAACCATCAATAACGATAAATGTAGGCACCACTTTGCAAAAGAATCTAAACAGTTAGCATAACGAGCGTCATCTTCCGCCCGTCATTCACGAAGCCCAAATTTCAGTGACCATCCCACTACCGAGTGTTAGGATTCGAATGCCTTTGCACTTTTTCCTGGTAAACGATTCAATGAATTCCTTCGCTGTCTTCGTTCATGATTCTCACCCTCAATCTGTATTGTTTACGTCGCCATATGTATATCTAAGATTTTTCCTAATTGTTGTTCCTTGTTAGTTCGGCCACGTGCTTTGAATTGCATTGCCTGATGTCTCCTCTGTTAGATTGATTTTATCTATTATTTTGATTTGGCTTTTCTGGTTCTAAGAGGTTAATATTTCTCATTTTTCTTTTCGGCTTGTGATTTACATATATTTGATATCTTTTTTTTCTCCTTGGTCGTTTCGTGAAGGGAAATTCGATTCATTATTTCTTGGGGCTTCAAAGGTGATAGATTGGAGTGACAGGGGATATGGGAAGGTTGTTCTTAGTCAATCTGGAAGGAAGCATATATAGCTGCAAGTACTGCCGTACGCATCTTGCTCTTCTTGATGATATCATTTCCAAGGTTTCATTTCTCTTCCCTGAAACTTGAATTTTACTTTCTGGATTTTGATTGTGCAGTTTTCTTATGGACATTTCTGGGTTCTCTTTAGAATAGATATAAGCTAATAAGCTACCTAGGAAGTCCCATTACTGGTATGATAGAGGGCACACAATGAACCTGAGAGGGAGGGAAGGAGTATAATTTTAGGGGTGACAAGATATGAGGAAATCAATTGATCGAAAAATCAAACATTATCAGATATATATATTCTTATCCCTTAAATCATATTGTGTTGTCTTTGAAGCACTGCAAGTATGGGGAGGAGCCGTATCTGTGCCTATCTCTGGGTCTTGATGTGTTTTAAACTTTTACATAAACACTCAGGCTGATATACTGAACTGCCCTTTTAGGAATCTAATCATTACTCTTTAAACCACTTAAAAAAAAAAATATTGAAGACATATGAGATACAACTCTTCAATGTCATTTCTCGTGCCAATGCTTCATCTTGTTGTGTTGATATATTCTTTTGTTGTCATGCGATTCTTTGACTGTAGGAGGATCTTTTCTTTGTGCTATATCACGCTTATTTTGGAAAGAGTGGAAAAGTCTCACTTTGTACACTGTGTCTTGAAGTGATAATTGTTATTCTTGTTTGAAATGGTGTTTGAATGAATGCAACTTTTGTTATCTAAAGAAGTTCATTGCATAGATGACTCTTGTAATCCTATGATGAGACGATTTTACTTGTTTATGGAGGAGAAATCTAATTGGTGCAGCACATAATATTAATGATACAATTCTTCAATCAGTCTTCGTGTATGGCAGAATTTGGGTAATTTTGATTATATCTCCATCAAAGCATGCCAATTTTTTCAATGGTGAAGTTGTGGGATTTTTTAATTGAAAAATGCTATGTCAAATGGGGATCTTTGGAAGCAATTGAGTTGGCATTTGTTATATACATATTTTGTCTACAGAACTTCTTTTTGACTCAGCCTTTTCCTCTAGTGACTTGTTTAAAAAGAAGAGAAGCATTTGGGAAACTTACATCGTAGTTGATTTTATCTTCCTTTTCATGATTTCCTATATGCACTCTGAATCATTAATTTGTACTGTGCATTTCACAAATTTCTTGCATCCAGAAAATGGAATCATCTGTGCAATCTAACTCTGTTTTTTTTCTTTTTTTCCTCCTTTCACAAGTCTTTCCATTGCAGGCATGGGAAGGCTTACCTATTTAATGAAGTGTAAGTGTTATTTCGAGTTGAGAGAAGCATTAGAAGTTGGGAATGGAGATACTAGATTCTGTTTATGCTGCTATGTTTATAATATTAAAATTTCTAGAATTTGCAATATCTTGAGAGGAACCCAATAACTTGGTACATGCTTCATCAGTTCATCTTGAATGTGCTGATGTGGAATTCTTGCTGATTGAAAAAGTTCAAGTTCTGGACTTCTGGCATAATGTCAGGGTGAACTTATGGGGACTTTTTTGAAATCCTGTTTTCTCTTCTTTATGGCAGTGTGAATGTCACAGTTGGAGAGAAAGAAGAGCGGATGATGATAACAGGATTGCATACTGTTGTTGACATATTCTGTGTCACATGTGGGTCCATTGTTGGATGGAAATATGTGAGGACCATCTCTAAGAGCTCATTATCTGTGATTTACTTGTTTTCTTATCATGCTGTTGTTATTGTGAAGTGTTCCTAAATGCCTATTCCGCTTTTGTTCATTTAGGAGGCTGCACATGAGAAAAGTGAAAAGTACAAAGAAGGAAAATTCATTCTTGAAAGGTAACCAGTCCAGTCTGTTATACTTTTTGGGTATACCCCTGAAGTCCCGTACATTCCTTGACTTCAAATCTTCTTTTCGGGCAATCTTAAGAGTATACTCTATCCTGAGTCTGATGCATTTAGAATTGTATGGATATGCCATAACATGCTTTTTGAAGGAATTGAACCTAGATTAGTATGGATATACCTTCTTTGTTTATCAACTGAGCTAACCCCTTTGATGCTAGATTGTTATTTTTAGTGGAGGTTTACTATGCCATTTCAGTACTTGACCTTTACTTTTTGGTGGTTCATTAATACACCCTTTTGGTGACATGATCTGTTCTTGAGTAGGTTTAAGGTTGTTGGCCCTGATGGCAGCAGATACTTGCAAGCTCAAGAAGCTCATATTGCTGGAAGTGATGATGGTGATGACGCTTGATTTTCTCATCTTAGGATCATTCCATTTCGTATTTGAATTGTACATTCTGTATGTTATTATTCTCTTTCAACTATACCATACCATCATTTAGAGTAGTTTGCTTTGAAACTGAGGAGCTTCTTCCTGCCAGGATTCAGAATGACGGAAGCCGAGATTAATCAAAAGAAATCTATAATACAAAATTCATATAAATTTTGGAGAGGTGAAAAAAAAAAAAAACTCCTTTTGGTTCTAAATTTAAGATTTTGTGTGTAGTGCTCAGAACTAGAGATAGTATCTATGTAATCCTAAGAAAAAAAAATTAAGAACTCGGGGCCATGAAGAAATTAGAGTGCAAAAGTGGAAACAGAAGAAATTGTTTATGCAGTGAAAGAAATAAAAGATCAAATACATGAAGAAATTGTTATAACAATCTTCTTCCTTATGGTATTTATGTTTTAATCATTGGTTCTTTGGATGCCTCAATGTATTCAAAGATTCCATTGCAATTTAACCTCTTTCCCATGACTACTTGCGTTTATGATAAAATACTGCATAAGCCACCATGATTGTGTAATGAACACACTTAATACTATTTTAGGTCCTAAATGTAAGATCTAGTTTGTAGTGCAAATGTGGAAGTAGTATAATGAGAACAGATTAAAAATAGGAGGGCTAAGCCGGTGAATGACGCTAACTGTAATTCTCTATTGAAATTCATGAAGCTGAAGCTGATACACACACACACACACACAGATGCATGTGGGTGCGGTGTGTGCATAACAGTCGCAAATCTAGAACCAATGAAAAAAAACCAGAAGACGCCGTAGCCCCTCCCAGTATAACCCTCCTTCACTTCTAATGACTTGTACCTTTCTATTTTTCTTCGCCTATTCCTTCCCCAGATGGCCAAGCCATATTTTCTCTTGGCCCATAATAAATTCTGGGATCATGGCTGAGTGACATCTTAATCACATATGACATTCATGTAAATTGAAACTGAAGACAGCAAACAGTAAGCTCCTTTCCTTTTTATCGCCTTGAACCAATAGATAGACATAATCCAATTGGAAACTCCATACATAAGATTTACCAGAAACTCTTGTAACTTCAGTCGCTTCAGAATCTGTGAAGCTTTCCCAATTGCCTCCTCAGGTCCACTTTTCTCTTCAAATACTGAAATAACTAGAAACATAATCGAAGCAACTACTAGGTACATATGAAAAGCTATGACCAGAAACATTGTCGCTTGGAGAAATGTTGTTGGGCGAAATGGAGAAGCAAAATTCTTAAAGGGGAAAATAGAAAGGAATGCTAGGAAAAAATAACCAGGGTCTAAAAGAGATACATAGAAACAAGTAATAAATAGGGAAATTTGGTAAAAAAAAAAATCATGTTTGAAAACTTAATTAGCTAAAAAGACTTAAATTTAAACAAATGTAATTATAATCTATGAGTGTAATTATTTTTCGTTGTGTGTAACATATCTTCTGCTATGTGCAAATGATTTTTGTATTGATTATTGTTGTATATTATTGATAATATGTTGCATACAGTGGAAGAAAGTTATACTCACGGATTATAGTTCCAATTGCTCAAATTTAAGTCCATTTAGCCAATTAAATTTTCAAACAAGGACTTTTAACCAAATTTCTGTAATAAATAGCCTTTGACAAGACCTGACTGCATTTGACAGAAAATATCTAAAAGACAAGTTTCATACTCCATAAAGTTGCAGCTGATGTTAAAACAGTAACGGTTGATGAGCATAAGGAGGCCATGCAGAGGGCTACCTAAACCCTGGTTTAATCCTTGACAAGTTCTTCCAGGAAAACCTTAATGGAGAAGAATTTGCATGTGAAGAGGAAAGAGTGGAGGAGGAGGATGAGCAAGGTGATGGAGGCCGCAAGGGATTTGTTATGAGTCCCACATATGGGGTCTCTCTCTCGTCGTGCTAGTCTTCTAGAATTAAACTCTCATTTTAAACTTGTGCTTGCAACAGTGTGTGGGGTGCGAGTTGTGAGCAGACCGGTCATTTTACTTGCTAAGTGCTCCTACTTCCACGACATCGTTTCATTTAACACCCTTCTTTCAATTGGTCAGATGATGGACCAAGTTCATTTAGTCATTTTGTTCAGGTCAAAGTATCCATACTTGATTTTGGATGGCGACCAACCATTAGTAAAAGTGTTTGCGTACCTCTCTAATCTACGCTCAAGGAAAATTCTTCAAACCAAATCAGATTTAAAACATACGAAGCATATGATGAACGCTAATCCTCTTACAGAATCTTATTTTCAACGAGTAATTGCAAAAAGCTCAAAAGCATTTGCAAATATAAATAACACTAGACTTCAATTGGAAACAGAAATAAATGATCAAATAATACATATAAGAAATTTTAACAACTTTTCTTCCTCATGGTATTGCTGCCCCAACCATTGTTGGTTCAATTGACGCCACCTTAGTGTATTCCAAGCTTCCTTTCAATTCAACCTCCTCTTCCTGTCTCAGCTTGCACTTATGGTATAACACTGTGAACCCCATGTCCAGTAGCATTTTAATCAGACAACCAACGTTTAACAAAATTAATCCCATTAAAAGCGGATTAATGTGAGTTCCATTCTGTGTGTTCTTCATGGACCACCATATATACACAATCAAACCAGGTACTCCATAAACAAGATTTAGCAGAAACCCTTGTAACTTCAATCCCTTCAATATCTGCGAAGCCTTCCCAAATGCTTCAAGACCACTTTTTCTTCAAGTACAGAAATGACAAGAGACATTTTCCAGAAAACTGAGAGGTACATTTGGAAAGCTGATACGGGAATCAGCAGGACATAGGCAAAGGTTGTTGGGCGAAATAATGGAGAAGAAAAATTCACAGAGAAGGGAAGAATGAAAGACAGTTCAAGGAAAATGTAACCAAGATTGAAGAGAGATATGTAGAACCAAGTGGTTATTGGCCTTTTGCAAGATTTGAATACTCTTGATAGCAAATCTCTGAAAGATAAGTTTGCTTCTGCATAAGTTACAGCTGAAGCCAAAATAGTAATGGCTGATGAGAATACAGAAGCCATGAATAGAGCAAGAATGAAGAACCATTCAAGTCCTGCAAATTTGCGAAAATACGATGTCATAGAGGCAACGATGTCGGTATACTGAGAGCTACCTGGACTTGCGAATAAAAGTTCAGTTTGCTTCATGAGAAAATCTTGCGTCAAAGGCATAATGGAGAAGAAATTGCACAAGACGAGGAAGGATTGGAGAAGAAGGATGAGCAAGGCTATGGAGACCATAAGGCGTTTGTTTTTCAGGAAAATGAGAAGGGATTCCCTTAGAATTCCCACAAAGCTTGAAAGTGAATTGGATTCCATCTTTAGATGATTGTTTTTGATACCTCAGATTGAACTATATGGCACAGGAAAGAGCTCAAACAATAGCTATCTATTTATATTATCTAAGCTTGGCGTTTTCCTTCTGAACTGGTCATATATTTCATGCGTTTGACTTTGGAAGGAAGTTTCGGGGACATATGCTAATTTAATTGTATAACCAAACGCGAAAGAAAAGTGATCAGCACAGCTCTCATTATTGGGAAGCAACAGCGAATTTAGGATTTGCAGAAATGTTGGAGATTATTATATTGGAATTAAGGCCCAAACTAAATTTTTGGTTTTAAAACTCACTTTTGAAGAGTTCAAAAGCGACTGCAATGATGAGTCTTGACTTAGTCCATAGAAGGACAATTGATTATGATGAGTTGATAAGTCCTTCCCAACACTAACATATACAAGTCAAAGCTCTTTGTGGATCATAAGGAACAAAATCATGTGCAACCATCGCAAATCATTCACAACAACAGGACATTAATGAGCTTTTATTTTTGTGGGACTAATCCAACAATCCCGTAGGTTTTAGCGAAAAGAATTAGTTTGACGGACTTGATTCTCTTGACTGTTTATCATTCAGTCATTTTCCCGCAAGTCAGAGAATCGATACTCAAATTTGAATGGCCATTGTATTGTTCTGCTGATATATATATATATATATATATATATATATTGGTTGAGTAGATATAGTACTATGTTTCCGTTTTATTCAAAAGATAAAATTGGATGGCCATTTGGAGTGCCACCACTCCATGAGAGCTGGGCTTCTCTGTTTCTGTTTTTCCATACATGCGCTCGTGTCTATCTAATCTATACTTTATCAACAGAAATTTCTTTGAAGTTTGAATTATTTGAAGGTGATAGAATATCAAACTTGAATTAACGTCTCTCGTACTTTCCTAGCCAACTTGCAGAATCAACATACCAATATATATGTGTGCATATAAAAATTATAACAATTCATACTATTTACAAAGCTATAATAACTTGTAAAACTGGAGTACATGTAAACCAAACTGAGTCTGAAAACAATGACACGTCAAAATACGAAAGGTCAAGCTTAATCAGATAGACAACAGAGATAAGCTTCATCAATATATTGAAGAGGGAAACAATCTCCGTGACTGCTTGAGATCTATGAAGCACATGAAGAAATTATTGTAACATGTTTCTTCCTTATGGAATTTCTGATCCAACGGTTGGTTCATCATCGGACACCTTAGTGTATTTCAAGCTTCCTTGCAACTCAACCTCTTCTCCATGGCTCTGCTTGCACATATGGTATAACACTGTGAACGCCACCACAATCAACATCTTGATCACACAAGCAACGTTTAACAGAATCAGTCCCGTAACCAGCGTATAGTAAGTTCCTTTCTTTGGGCTCTCCTTGTACCACCAGATATACCCAATCAACACAGGTACGTCATACATAAGATTTAGCAGAAACCCTTGTACCTTGAATCCCTTCAAAATCTGCCAAGCTTTCCCAAGTGCCTCAAGTCCACTTTTCTCTTCAAGCACTGAAATCACAACAGACATTCTCCAAACAACAGCGAGGTACGTATGGAAAGCTGACATCGGAATCAACATGACATAAACAAAGGTTGTTGGGCGAAATAATGGGACAGAAAAATTCACAGTGAAAGGAAAAATCATAGAGAATACTAGGAAAACATAACCAAGATTAAAGAGAGATATGAAGAACCAAGTGACTATTGGCCTTTTGCATGTTTTGAATAATCTAGCGAGCAAATCTCTGAAAGATGTTTTTCCTTCTGCATAAGTTACTGATGATGCCAAAACAGTAATGGCTGATGAGAATAAGGAGGCGAAGGAGAGGGCAAGAATGAAGAACCATTCGACTGCTGCTAACTTGTGAAAATCTGATGTCATAGCTGTAACGATGTTTGTATACTGAGAGCTACCTGGGCGTGCGAAAAACAACTTAGCTTGCTTCATGACAAGATCTTTCGTTAAAGGCTCAATGGAGAAGTAATTGCATGAAAAGAGCAAGGAGTGGAGAAGAAGGATGAGTAAGGCTAAGAAGGCCATAAGGCATCTGTTTTTCAGAAAAATAAGAAGAGACTGTCTTAGAATTCTCACAAAACTTGAAAGAGAATTGGATTCCATCTTGTAACAAGAGTGCTGATATCTCTCGGATTAGACACTCTGGTGCTGGAAATAACACAAGCAACGGTTATCTATTTATATTAGCCTTAGCGTTTTCCCTTCTGAATCAGTCTGAATGGAAATACTTGAAGATATGCTAATTTATAGAAAATGAAACAAGACAGAAATTTAGATCAGTACGGCTTTATTAGTTTAATTGTGTAGACATAGTATTCTGGATTACATTAATTAATATAGGTCTGACTTACAAACTGGAGGGAGATTACAACTCCTATAAATGCTAATAGAATAACGTTCACAGTATTAGTGTATACTAGTCAAAGGCCTCTTGCATGTGTACAGTGGATAAATACTACTCCCTCCGTTCCTTATTATAAGAGACAAATAACCGAAGTACGTTGATCAAAAAAACAGTTAAAATTAGTTAAGAACAATTAATGTGTAAAAAGTATAACTTTTTTCCAAAAATGCCCTCATTAATAAGGAGAGAGAGCATGAGAGAGAATAATTAAATTATTAAAAGAAAGAGAAGTGGGAGGGAGAGAGAGTGTGAGTTGGAGATAATAAATATGGGTAAAATAGTAAATCAACACAAAAAAGTAGAGACAAGTTGTAAGTGTCTCTTATATATAGGAACATGCCATAAGCATCAAATGTCTCTTATAATAAGGAACGGAGGGAGTAATAGAATAACGTTCAATTCTTTCCGAAACTTGGTGCGAAAGTAATAAATATGTTATTACCGTTGAGATATTTAAATAGACTGAATCGTTCTTTAAGAAAAAGACTGCCTGAGAAGTGGTCAAGAAATCCGGTTCGTGTGATTCATCTATCTGTCTGATATTCTTACACGGGTAACATTTATTTTTTGTTTTTATTTGGAGGCGTCATTCCCTGCTTTTGAAAATTATTGTTTTTCTTTATATTAGTCTGCCAGATGAATGCTTGCCCCCGTTATCTGGATGATCTCCGATTCTGTTCGCAGAAAGTCGTCTAGTTGCTAGAAGTTCGTTCTAGCTGTTATTTCTTGCCTCTGTAACTCAAAAAAAGTAATACACTCTTTTTTACTAGACATAGGTATCTTCCTATTAGAAGCAATTTCATTCGAGACACTATTAGATATTTATGAGCATCTTAAGATTTGAATATTGATTTGTCATATTTTGAAAAATTAGTTCCTTCTGCTAGCCTCAACTCTCGCTGTTAATAAATCCTTATTTGTATTACTCCTCCGGTCCTAATTATAAGACCCAATTGACTTATTTGAGGAGATTAAGGAAGTAAGTTAAGTTGGTTATTTATAATAAATAAGTGTTGTTATTCCTAAAATATTCTTGCTAATTAAGTATATTGGTTAAAACTATCATTATTAGAAGGATTATCTTGGAAAAAAATACATAAATATAAGAGAGAAAATGGATTGGGTCTTATAATTAGGACCAAATAAAAAGTCAAATTGGGTCTTATAATAAGGACCGGAGGAGTACTTTAATATCATGTGGGCCTATGGCACGTAACAGATATTAAACTGATAAAAACAGACACTACACTTGATCTTAGCCAGAAGAAGGTCGAGAAAGGTATTCCCATTTATATCACTGTAATGGTCAATTACTCAATTGGTCACAAAGGATTTATCTGGGCCAGGATGGGAACTCCATGAGAAGCCCAAGACACGTACAAATGTGAAGGAGCCAGAGAAGGGGAGATAGGGAAAAGAATGTGAAAATTGCTGAATTACAAACTAAATTTTATTTTAAGAACTGGAGGCAGTATTTTATTTTGACCATTAATTATAGTTGCACCTAAACTATTTTATCTTCCTGCACCAAGATAGTAACTGCTTGAATGCTAAATAAGTTGTTTTCCTTAAATTGTGAAAGCTTCACAAATCCCATCAGTTACAAATAGTGAAAAATTATAGTTGCACATGAGTTGTAAATTGTGAATCAAATCTGAACACTTAAAGAATTCAGCCAATTGATACGGCAGCTTTTAAAATTTAGTCTTTTGGTTTTTATGATTAAGCTTTGGGGATTTGTAAGATTCCACATTTTACAAGTGATTTGCCATTAATTTTAAGTTACTTAACCTACGATTCCTATTTGCAACTAAACTTCAAATTTACAATAAAACTTTCACCATTTATTCATTTGCAGCTAATCTTTTCGAAGATTTGGAATTGAGCTTCTGCAATTTACAACTCATCTTTTGCCATTTGCAATTAAATTATGAGTCAATTACTTCTTTTTTAAAACTTTGAAAATCGTTCTCTATAATTTTCAAAATTCATGCTCGCCTTTATAACCACTAATTTCCTTCCATGGTCCCTTTGTGTCATTACCCCTTTTGGATACTTCTTAATTAAAAGCAACTTTCTCTTAATCATGCATTATATTATTAATTAGGTGTATGCATAGATGTTTTCTCCATAACAAAAATATATAATGAACCTTGTGCACTGCTTTCCAAAGCTAGCTTAGTAGAATTAGACCCACGCCTTAAACAACCTAAGTATCTATATATGTCACTCACTACACATATATAGTCTTATTGTGATTGACAAAGCTCAAAGCATCTACGTACATGAAACAGCATGTCCAGACAACGCTGAAAGAAACAAACGACCAAAATACATAATTAAGGTAACTAATTATAATAACTTTCTTCCCCCTACGGTGCTTCTGCTCCAATCATTGGTTCAATGGGCAACTTAGTGTATTCCAAGTTTCCCTGCAACTCAACCTCTTCTCCATGGTTGAACTTGCACATATGATAAAACACTGTGAACGCCATCATTTGTGACATCTTAGTGAGGCAGGTGACATTCACCAAAATTAGTGCCAGAAACAGTGAGTTGTAAGTTCCTTTCTTCTTTGTCTCCAGGAACCACCAGATCTGCACAATCAAAGCAATTACTGTATAAACAAGATTTAGCAGAAACCCTTGCCCCTTCAATCCCTTCAAAATCTGCGAAGCCTTCCCAATTGCTTCAAGTCCGCTTTTCTCTTCAAGTACTGAAATAACAACAGACATGTTCCAAACCACTGCGAGGAATATCAGAAAAGCTAACACTGGAATTGATATGACATAAACAAAGGTTGTTGGGCGTTGTGGAGAAGCCAAATTCATAGCCAAGGCAAATATGGAAATGGATGCAAGGACTAAATAACCAAGATCAAAGACAGATACGTAGAACCAAGTGATTATTAGCCTTTTACTTGCTTTGAATACTTTTGGCAGCAAATCTCTGAAAGACAAGTTTTCTTTTCCATAAGTTATAGCTGATGCTAAAACTACAGTGGCTGCTGAGAATAAGGAGGCCATGGAGAGGACAAGAACGAAGAACCATGCGAGTGCTGCAAATAAGTGAACATCTTCTGTCATAGCAGAAACAAGGTTGGTGTACTGAGAACTTTCTGGGCTTGTAAAGAACAGACGAGTTTCTTTCATGGCAAAATCTTTAATTAAAAGCCTAAGGAAGAAGAATTTGCATGAGACGAGGAAAGAGTGAAGGAGGAGGATGAGTAAGGAGATGGAGGCCATAAGGCTTCTGTTTTTCAGAAGAATGGAATGGGATTCTCTCAGAATTCTCACACAACCGGAAAACATATTGGAATCCATCTTGAAGATCGAAGAGCGCTTGGTTTCACTCAGATTGTACTTATCTGATACAAGAAATAGCGAAGCAGTGGTACCCTATTTATATTGGTGTTTGCGCTTTTCTTTTTGAATCAGTCTTACTGTACTACTACTGTTGTTGATGTTACTACCACTCTGTATAATTATTAGGCTAAAAGGGACTATATTTTGATACTATTGCGAGGAAGAATACGCCTAGATTCAAAAATTACTCTTGAAAGATTAATTCCATATCGATCCAAAAACTTGCAAATGTGAAAGTTCCAATAATTATAGATTATTAAGAGTAACTGATACAATTTGAACGCTCGATTTATAACAGCTGATACATCAATATTTGTAATAATTGATATTTAAAACTAGTATCTCAGTTAATTTTTTCAGACAAATTTATTACATTACTCTTTTGGAACCTAGGAATCATTCTCACTTCTTGTACGTTAAAATGATCAATATGTCATTTCGTAAAGACATTATTTATCTTTGGCTGGAAAAAAACAAAAGAAATAAACACATTAATTATTTATGAGTTAGCTGATATTATTCTTTTTAAAATTCCATGCATGTATGAGGCAACAAAAAGTTGGAACTTGTGTAGAAATATCCCCAAAGTTTGGCGTGTAAATTGGGGGGACGACTCAACGGTCATAAATAAAATAGATGACTTTAAACTTTTGAACGAGTCTTGAAGGAAAATGACCACTCCATCACAAAAAGTCTATCGTGCACATTGGGGTACGACTCTCAAGTCTTTTGCGTGGGGATAGGACTAGGACGTAAACAAAATTAAAATACAGGGGCAAAAAAATACGGGCAGGTTTATTTGGGCCCAAAGTTGACACAAGTATTGGACCCAAGAAAAAATTGAGAAAATTATTGTAAATGGTGGGTGACTCCATGATCAGATATACTTCAGTCTTTTGGGCCTGGTACAAATGAGCCGATCCACAGAAAATATCCAGCCCTTCTCAATCTTTTTTTTTTGTTAAAGTATAAATATCCTCCTATTGGAGGTAATCCTATTTGAAACACTGTCGAGTACTAAATGTGAATACCTCTCCTAGTAAAAATTTGAAACTTGGTTTGTTCTGAATCTGAATTAGTTTGACCCCCATTAAATCCTTCAGTTGAAGTGGGTAGGCCTTGAATGTTAGATTATCTAACCTCCCCACCCCCCCCCCAAAACCCAAAAAAACCAGAATTTGCACTATAATATGAGAAAAAGACACTAAAATGCCCTCAACAATACCAAATGACAAATGAGGTATCTCAATCTCAAAATCCCAATTCAAGACCTAGGTATTTTTTTGGAATTTTTAATCTTGTAAAATTACACAAATGTCTTTTACTATTTTTTTTATCTTTTTTTTTAAAATACTGCAACCTCAGCAATTCCGCCTTCCGGCCTTACTCTTTCTTATGTATTGACTACTCTTTTTTAGCTAATAACTACATTTATTATTAAACTCTGATGACATGTTACCAGAACTCTGATGACAGGTCATATGAGCTCCGGTGACTACTCTTTTTTATATATTGACTATTCTTTTTTAGCTATTGAGTACATTTACTTTTAAACTCTGATGACTAATCTTGTTAAGCTACTAACTACTCTAGTAATACAATTTATTACCATTGTGTAGTCAATAGCTATATAAAAATAGTAACCAGAACTTTAAAACAAAAGTAGTCAATAGTTATATGAAAGTAGTCATATAATAAGGACAATATTGTCATTTTACAATATTTGAAAATTCTAAAATAGTATCTGGGGCTTGAATTGATATTTTAAATTCACTTACCCTAATTTGTCATTTAGTAATTTTAAAGGTGTTTTACTGTCTTTTTCTCATAATTATATTGGTATTTTTTTGGTCCCAACGTAAAATTTTTTTGACCAAAGTCAAGTTTTTTATTTTAAGTTTTTCATTTGAAATTAATACAGCATAAGGAGACACAAAAATAAACGTCCCTCCCCCAAGGTCACTCCAAGAACAAAGCAAAGGACATTTTTTTTCTTTTAATTTTCTTAGGCATATTTGATTTTTCGGTGATAACGTCAAGTGCGTATATAAATATATTAGTCGCTCTGACCGAGTCAGGTACATAATTTACTCCCTCCACCTGCCCTATGTACAGAAAAATCAGTTGAATTCTACCATTATGTGTTTTGAAATAAATAGCTC